>NW_025751034.1:0-16728 GCF_021184085.1 Oncorhynchus gorbuscha
TAGGTTTGTATCATTTCCATTTAGATGAACTACATGACAATGATTTTGAGATACGAAGACATGATTATAAATTATATTATTATTATGATTATAAATTATATTATTATTATGATTATAAATTATATTATGATTATAAATTATATTATTATTATGATTATAAATTATATTATTATTATGATTATAAATTATATTATTATTATGATTATAAATTATATTATTATTATGATTATAAATTATATTATTATTATGATTATAAATTATATTATTATTATGATTATAAATTATATTATTATTATGATTATAAATTATATTATTATTATCGTTGATTTGATTAAAACACGTATATGTATTTAATAATAATAATAATATATAATAATAATAATAATATGCCATTTAGCAGACGCTTTTATCCAAAGCGACTTACAGTCATGTGTGCATACATATTAAACAATCGATTGAGTCGAAAGAACAGACTTCCTTTGTTCGACCAAGATAATATATATTTTTTAATGTTTATTAACTCTTTTAATGTCACCATTAGCCTCATGGTGAAATCCCTGTGCAGTTTCCTTCCTCTCCGGCAACTTGAGTTAGGAAGGGCGCCTGTATCTTTGTAGTGACTGGGTGTATTGATACACCATCCAAAGTGTAGTGACTAACTTCATCATGCTCAAAGGGATATTCAATGTCTGCTTTTATTTATTTTTCTTCTACCAATCGGTGCCCTTTGCGAGGCTTTGGAAAACCTCCCTGGTCTTTGTGGTTAAATCTGTGTTTGAAATTCACTGCTTTACCGAGGGACCTTACAATTATCTATATGTGTGGTTTACAGAGGTGAGAGTCATTCAAAAATCATGTTAAACGCCATTATTGCACACAGAGTGAGTCCATGCAACTTATTATGTGACTTGTTAATGTGCTTATTGGATCAGTGGAGCTCGTACCAGCTTGCCTCGTACCCAGGCTTGCCTCGTACCAGCTTGCCTCGTACCCAGGCTTGCCTCCTACCAGCTTGCCTCGTACCAGCTTGCCTTGTGCCCGGGCCTCGTACCAGCTTGCCTTGTACCCGGGCCTGGCTCCTCGTACCAGCTTGCCTTGTACCCGGGCCTCATACCAGCTTGCCTTTGTACTCCGCTTGCCTGGTATCAGCTTGCCTTTTTGTACCTGTGCTTGTTTATTTTCCCTTTTGTACTTTAACTATTTGTACATCGTTACAACACCGTATAGAGACATAATATGACATCTGAAATGTCTTTATTCTTTGAAATTCATTGAGTGTTTACTGTTCATTTTGTAATGTTTACTGTCTGGTTATGTAATGTTTACTGTTCATTTCACTTGCTTTGTCAATGTAAACATATGTTTCCCATGTCAATAAAGCCCCTTAAATTGAGAGAGTACCTTAATTGTCTTTCAGGTATTCTCTGGTGTAATATCCCTGTTTTCCTATAGGTGTCAGTAGAGCACAGAGGTAGAGCTGTAGCTGTAGTTGAAGCTTCATATAAAAGTAGCTGTATAGCTATGACCTAACCACAGATCTAAAATCAGATAATCTAACCCTAATTTCACACTGAACCATTAGAGGGCTGAAATAATATATGATCCTAGAGCTGTTAGTTAGTGATAGTTGGTTAAGGGCTTGTAAGTTAGCATTTCACTGTCAGGTCTACTACATCTGTTGTATTCAGCATTTCACTGTGAGGTCTACTACACCTGTTGTATTCAGCATTTCACTGTAAGGTCTACTACACCTGTTGTATTCAGCATTTCACTGTGAGGTCTACTACACCTGTTGTATTCAGCATTTCACTGTAAGGTCTACTACACCTGTTGTATTCAGCATTTCACTGTGAGGTCTACTACACCTGTTGTATTCAGCATTTCACTGCAATGTCTACTACACCTGTTGTATTCAGCATTTCACTGTAAGGTCTACTACACCTGTTGTATTCAGCATTTCACTGTGAGGTCTACTACACCTGTTGTATTCAGCATTTCACTGTGAGGTCTACTACACCTGTTGTATTCAGCATTTCACTGTGAGGTCTACTATACCTGTTGTATTCAGCATTTCACTGTAAGGTCTACTACACCTGTTGTATTCAGCATTTCACTGTAAGGTCTACTACACCTGTTGTATTCAGCATTTCACTGTGAGGTCTACTACACCTGTTGTATTCAACATTTCACTGTCAGGTCTACTACACCTGTTGTATTCAGCATTTCACTGTGAGGTCTACTACACCTGTTGTATTCAGCATTTCACTGTGAGGTCTACTACACCTGTTGTATTCAGCATTTCACTGTGAGGTCTACTACACCTGTTGTATTCAGCATTTCACTGTAAGGTCTACTACACCTGTTGTATTCAGCATTTCACTGTAAGGTCTACTACACCTGTTGTATTCAGCATTTCACTGTGAGGTCTACTACACCTGTTGTATTCAGCATTTCCCTGTAAGGTCTACTACACCTGTTGTATTCAGCATTTCACTGTGAGGTCTACTACACCTGTTGTATTCAGCATTTCCCTGTAAGGTCTACTACACCTGTTGTATTCAGCATTTCACTGTGAGGTCTACTACACCTGTTGTATTCAGCATTTCACTGTGAGGTCTACTACACCTGTTGTATTCAGCATTTCACTGTGAGGTCTACTACACCTGTTGTATTCAGCATTTCACTGTAAGGTCTACTACACCTGTTGTATTCAGCATTTCACTGTAAGGTCTACTACACCTGTTGTATTCAGCATTTCACTGTGAGGTCTACTACACCTGTTGTATTCAGCATTTCCCTGTAAGGTCTACTACACCTGTTGTATTCAGCATTTCACTGTGAGGTCTACTACACCTGTTGTATTCAGCATTTCCCTGTAAGGTCTACTACACCTGTTGTATTCAGCATTTCCCTGTGAGGTCTACTACACCTGTTGTATTCAGCATTTCCCTGTAAGGTCTACTACACCTGTTGTATTCAGCATTTCACTATATATATATATATAGTATAATATAATATTAATATAATATATATATATATAGTATAATATAATATTAATATAATATATATATATATATATATATATATATATATATATATATATATAGTATAATATTAATATAATATATATATATATATAGTATAATATAATATTATAGCATAGATCAATAACTGACACCGCCCTGCCCCGCCCCGCCCCGCCCTCTCCTCATCTTCCACTACTTTAATCCTCTTCTCTTTCCACGTCTGTTCCTCTATAATTGTTTTAATTTCTCTAATGAAGGATCTGGTTCCATCCCAACTGGCTCCCTATTCCCTATCTAGTGCACTACTTTAGACCAGAACCCTATAGAACCCTATTCCCTATATAATGTACTACTTTAGACCAGAACCCTATAGGACCCTATTCAATATATAGTGCACTACTTTAGACCAGAGCCCTATTGCACCCTATTCCCTATCTAGTGCACTACTTTAGACCAGGGCCCCATGGCTCCCTATTCCCTACATAGTGCACTACTTTAGACCAGGGCCCTAATCCCTATATCTAGTGCACTACTTTAGACCAGGGCCCTATTCCATATATAGTGCACTACTTTAGACCAGGGCCCTATTCCCTATATAGTGCACTACTTTAGACCAGGGCCCTATTCCCTATCTAGTGCACTACTTTAGACCAGGGCCCTATTCCCTATATAGTGCACTACTTTAGACCAGAGCCCTATTCCCTATATAGTGCACTACTTTAGACCAGAGCCCTATTCCCTATATAGTGCACTACTTTAGACCAGGGCCCTATTCCCTATCTAGTGCACTACTTTAGACCAGGGCCCTATTCCCTATATAGTGCACTACTTTAGACCAGGGCCCTATTCCCTATATAGTGGTACTACTTTAGACCAGAGCCCTATTCCCTATATAGTGCACTACTTTAGACCAGGGCCTTTCCCCGATGGGAAAAGTAGGGAGTAAAATATGTTTACACATGATGAGGTGAGGTGGAGGATGGGGGAGAGAGGAGGGGTGGAGGACGGAGGAGAGAGGAGAGGGGAGAGGTGGAGGATGGGGGAGAGAGGGGGAGAGAGGAGTGGTGGAGGATGGGGGAGAGAGGAGTGGTGGAGGATGGGGGAGAGAGGAGAGGTGGAGGATGGGGGAGAGAGGAGAGGTGGAGGATGGGGGAGAGAGGAGGGGTGGAGGATGAGGAGAGGTGGAGGATGGGGGAGAGAGGAGAGGTGGAGGATGGGGGTTAAGATGAGGAGAGGTGGAGGATGGGGGAGAGAGGAGAGGTGGAGGATGGGGGAGAGAGGAGAGGTGGAGGACGGGGGAGAGAGGAGGGGTGGAGGGATGGGGGAGAGAGGAGGGGTGAGGATGGGGAGATAGGAGAGAGGACGGGGAGAGAGGAGGGGTGAGGATGGGGGAGAGAGGAGGGTGGAGGATGGGGAGAGAGGGGAGAGGTGCAACTCGCCCATGCAACTTAGGTCTTGACATAGAACAGATAACTGCAACTCTCCGCCACAGTATTATACAAAAATACCATTCTGATGAGAAGTAACTTACACACATTTGATGAATATAAAACATCTTACATATGTTACTAACAAATTCTGGAATCTTCCACGACAGAGGAGAGAGTGGAGGATGAGGGTTCAGAAGAGGAGAGGTGGGAGGATGAGGGAGAGAGGAGGGGTGGAGGATGAGGGTTCAGAAGAGGAGAGGTGGAGGATGGGGAGAGAGGAGGGGTGGAGGATGAGGGTTCAGAAGAGGAGAGATGGAGGATGGGGGAGAGAGGAGGGGTGGGGAGGATGGGGGAGAGAGGAGGGTGGAGGATGAGGGTTCAGAAGAGGAGAGGTGGAGGATGGGGAGAGAGGAGGGGGTGGAGGATGAGGTTCAGAAGAGGAGAGGTGAGGATGGGGAGAGAGGAGGGAGGATGGGGAGAGAGAGGGTGGAGGATGAGGGTTCAGAAGAGGAGAGGTGGAGGATGGGGGAGAGAGGAGGGTGGAGGATGAGGGTTCAGAAAGAGGAGAGGTGGAGGGGATGGGGAGAGAGGAGGAGGGAGGATGAGGGTTCAGAAGAGTGGAGAGGTGGAGGATGGGGGAGAGGGAGGAGAGGTGGAGGATGGGGAGAGAGGAGCGGGGAGAGTGGGTTCAGATGAGGAGGGGGTGGAGGATGAGGAGATTTAGGATGGGGAGAGAGGAGAGGGGAGGGATGGGGGAGAGAGAGAGGTGGAGGATGGGGGAGAGAGGAGAGGAGGAGGATGGGGAGAGAGGAGAGGTGGAGGATGGGGAGAGAGGAGAGGGGTCTTGAAATTTCATCTATTTACCAAATCATGGGAGCAAACCACACAAGTCAGAGTTAGTTATCAAAGTCCATCTTTAATTATATGAGCTCAATCACAATCCTGTGACTCCTCAGATCAATTCAGTGTCTGTAATAATGAATTCCTCTGAGAGCCCCTCACATTGCAACTGAGATCCTTTAATTGCAAAGAACACATATAGTCAGACAGCATATAGACATAACATGGCGACTGCTCAGCTTTATCTTTACTCAAACCCTAGAACCATAAACCAACCCTCCATATCAACAGGCATATATCAAATCAAATCAAATCAAATCAAATTTATTTATATAGCCCTTCGTACATCA
This sequence comes from Oncorhynchus gorbuscha, assembly GCF_021184085.1. Lineage (NCBI taxonomy): Eukaryota > Metazoa > Chordata > Actinopteri > Salmoniformes > Salmonidae > Oncorhynchus > Oncorhynchus gorbuscha. The sequence goes on from NW_025751034.1 coordinate 5,647, forward strand.
GCTGATATCTCAAAGTGCTGTACACAGAAACCCAGCCTAAAACCCCAAACAGCAAACAATGCAGGTGTAAAAGCACGGTGGCTAGGAAAACTCCCTAGAAAGGCCAAAACCTAGGAAGAAACCTAGGAGGAACCGGGCTATGGGGGGTACAGTCCATGCCGGGGTAGAGATTATAACAGAACATGACCAAGATGTTCAAATGTTCATAAATGACCAGCATGAGTCAACAATAACAAAGGCAGGAAAGTAAAGAAACTGGATCAGCAGCACAGTCAGGTGGGACTGGGGACAAGGAGCCATCATGTCAGGTAGTCCTTGGGGCACGGTCCTAGGGCTCAGGTCCTCTGAGAGAGAGAAAGAAAGGAGAGAATTAGAGAGAGCATATGTGGGGTGGCCAGTCCTCTCTGGCTGTGCCGGGTGGAGATTATAACAGAACGGGCCAAGATGTTCAAATGTTCATAAATGACCAGCATGGTTGAATAATAGTAAGGCAGAACAGTTGAAACTGGAGCAGGAGCATGGCCAGGTGGACTGGGACAGCAAGGAGTCCTCATGTCAGGTAGTCCCACATGGTCCTAGGGCCCAGGCCAGTTGAAACTGAGCAGCAGCATGGCCAGGTGGACTGGGGACAGCAAGGAGTCATCATGTCAGGTAGTCCTGGGGCATGGTCCTAGGGCTCAGGTCCTCCGAGAGAGAGAAAGAAAGAGAGAAGGAGAGAATTAGAGAACGCACACTTAGATTCACACAGGACACCTGAATAGGACAGGAGAAGTACTCCAGATAAACAAACTGACCCTAGCCCCCGACACATAAACTACTGCAGCATAAATACTGGAGGCTGAGACAGGAGGGGTCAGGAGACACTGTGGCCCCATCCGAGAATATATCAAATTGTCATTTAGATACAACCAATTCTAAAAACAATCAATCCTGGACAAGCTCACGGAGAGGAGAGTGAGGCTATAGGTTCAGATAAAAGGGAGCGTGAGAATGATTCCAGACACTGCCATCCTTCTTTCCCCGATGGGAAAAGTAGGGAGTAAAATATATGTTTACACATGATGAGGTGAGGTGGAGGACGGGGGAGAGAGGAGGGGTGGAGGACGGAGGAGAGGGGAGAGGTGGAGGATGGGGGAGAGAGGGGGAGAGAGGAGTGGTGGAGGATGGGGGAGAGAGGAGTGGTGGAGGATGGGGGAGAGAGGAGAGGTGGAGGATGGGGGAGAGAGGAGAGGTGGAGGATGGGGGAGAGAGGAGAGGTGGAGGATGGGGGAGAGAGGAGAGGTGGAGGATGGGGGAGAGAGGAGAGGTGGAGGATGGGGGAGAGAGGAGAGGTGGAGGACGGGGGAGAGAGGAGGGGTGGAGGATGGGGGAGAGAGGAGGGGTGGAGGATGGGGGAGAGAGGAGAGGTGCAACTCGCCCATGCAACTTAGTCTTGACATAGAACAGATAACTGCAACCTCGCCACAGTATTATACAAAAATACCATTCTGATGAGAAGTAACTTACACACATTTGATGAATATAAAACATCTTACATATGTTACCAACAAATTCTGAATCTTCCACGACAGAGGAGAGGTGGAGGATGAGGGTTCAGAAGAGGAGAGGTGGAGGATGAGGGTTCAGAAGAGGAGAGGTGGAGGATGAGGGAGAGAGGAGGGGTGGAGGATGAGGGTTCAGAAGAGGAGAGGTGGAGGATGAGGGAGAGAGGGGGGTGTGGAGGATGAGGTTCAGAAGAGGAGAGGTGGAGGATGGGGGAGAGAGGAGAGAGGATGGGGGAGAGAGAGGAGCTGGGAGGATGGGGGAGAGAGAGAGGTGGAGGATGGGGGAGAGAGGAGAGGTGGAGGATGGGGAGAGAGGAGAGGAGGTGATGACGGGGAGAGAGGAAGAGGTGGGAGGACGGAGGAGTAGAGGAGAGGGAGGATGGGAGAGAGGAGTGGTGGAGGGATGGGGAGAGAGGAGTGGTGGGAGGATGGGGAGAGAGGAGAGTGTGGAGGATGGGGGAGAGAGGAGAGGTGGGAGGATGGGGAGAGGAGAGGTGGGAGGATGGAGGATGAGAGGAGAGGTGGAGGATGGGGGAGAGAGGAGAGGTGAGGATGGGGGAGAGAGGAGAGGTGGGAGGACGGGGGAGAGAGGAGGGTGGGAGGGACTTGAGGAGAGAGGAGAGGTGGATGATGGGGGAGAGAGAGCAGAGGATGGGGGAGAGAGGAGTGGTGGAGGATGGGGGAGAGAGGAGAGGTGGAGGATGGGGAGAGAGGAGAGGTGGAGGATGGGGGAGATAGAGAGGTGGAGGATGGGGAGAGAGGGGAGGGGTGGAGGATGAGGGTTCAGAAGAGGAGAGGTGGAGGATGAGGAGAGAGGGAGGGGAGGATGAGGTCCGTGAAGAGGAGAGGTGGAGGATGGGGGGAGAGAGAGGTGAGGGATGGGGGAGAGAGGAGGGGTGGAGGATGAGGGTTCAGGGAAGAGGAGAGGAGGGATGGGGGAGAGAGGAGAGGAGGATGGGGGAGAGAGGAGGGGTGGAGGATGAGGGTTCAGAAGAGGAGAGGTGGAGGATGAGGGAGAGAGGAGGGGGAGGATGAGGGTTCAGAAGAGGAGAGGGTGGAGGAGGATGGGAGAGAGGAGAGGTGGAGGGATGGGGAGAGAGGAGCTGGAGGATGGGGGAGAGAGGAGAGGTGGAGGATGGGGAGAGAGGAGAGGTGGAGGATGGGGAGAGAGGAGAGGTGGGAGGACGGGGAGAGAGAGGAGGGGTGGGAGGACGGAGGAGAGAGGGAGAGGGGAGGATGACTAAGAGAGGGAGGGTGGAGGATGGGGGGAGAGAGGAGTGGTGGAGGAGGGGGGAGAGAGGAGAGGTGGAGGATGGGGAGAGAGGGGAGAGTGTGGGAGGATGGGGGAGAGAGGAGAGGTGGGAGGATGGGGAGAGAGGAGAGGTGGAGGATGGGGGAGAGAGGAGAGTGGAGGATGGGGGAGAGAGGAGAGGTGGAGGACGGGGGAGAGAGGGAGGGGTGGGAGGACGGAGGAGAGAGGAGAGAGTGTGGAGGATGGGTGAGAGAGGAGTGTGGGAGGATGGGGGAGAGAGGAGTGGTGGAGGATGGGGGGAGAGAGGAGAGGTGGGAGGATGGGGGAGAGAGAGGAGAGGATGGGGGAGAGAGGAGAGGGAGGATGGGGGAGAGAGGGGTGGAGGGATGAGGAGAGGTGGGAGGGGATGGGGAGAGAGAGGGGGAGGATGGGGGAGAGAGGGGAGAGGTGGAGGAGAAGAGAGAGGAGAGAGGTGGAGGAGGAGAGAGGGAGAGGGGAGGATGGGGGAGAGAGGGGAGAGGTGGAGGATGGGGGAGAGAGGAGAGGGTGGGAGACGGGGGAGAGAGGGAGGAGGACTGAGGAGAGAGGAGAGGAGGAGGATGGGGAGAGAGAGTGGGGGAGGAGTAAAGGAGAGAGAGTGGTGGGATGGGGAGAGAGAGAGTGTGGAGGATGGGAGAGAGAGAGGTGGAGGAGGGGGAGAGAGGAGAGGTGGAGGATGGGGGAGAGAGGAGGGGGTGGAGGATTAGGGAGGTGGAGGATGGGGGAGAGAGAAGAGAAAGGATGGGGGTTAAGATGAGGGAGAGGTGGGAGGATGGGGGAGAGAGGAGAAGGGAGGGATGGGGGAGAGAGGAGAGGTGAGGATGGGGGAGAGAGGAGAGGCAGGAGGACGGGGGAGAGAGTGAGGGGTGAGGATGGGGGAGAGAGGGGGGTGGAGGATGGGGAGAGAGGAGAGGGGGAGGACGGGGTTCAGATGAGGGAGAGTGGAGGATGGGGGAGAGGAGGGTGGAGGATGGGGGTTCAGATGAGTGAGAGGGGAGGACAGAGATTCAGATGAGGGAAAGAGAGGTGGAGGATGGGGGTTCAGATGAGAGAGGTGGAGGATTAGGAGAGAGGAGGGGTGGAGATGGGGAGGTTCAGGATGAGGAAAGAGGAGAGGTGGAGGATGGGGTTCAGATGAGGAGAGGTGGAGGATTAGGAGAGGCGGGTGGAGGATGGGGGAGAGAGGAGAGGGAGGACGGGATTCAGATGAGGGAGAGAGGAGAGGTGGAGGATGGGGGAGAGAGGGAGAGGGGAGGACGGGATTCATAGAGGGAGAGAGAGCGGGAGGATGATGGGGGTTCAGATGAGGGAGAGAGGAGGGGTGGATGGGGGTTCAGATGAGGAGAGAGGAGAAGGGAGGATGGGGGTTCAGATGAGGGAGAGGGAAGAGAAGGAGGACGGGGATTCAGATGAGGGAGAGAGGAGAAGTGGAGATGGGGGGAGAGAGAGAGGGAGGACGGGGATTCATATGAGGGGAGAGAGGAAGGGTGGATGATGGGGGTTCAGATGAGGGAGAGAGGAGGGTGGATGGGGGTTCAGATGAGGAGAGAGGGGGGAGGAGGATGGGGGTTCAGATGAGGAGAGGAGAGGGGAGGATGGGGGTTCAGATGAGGAGAGAGGAAGGGTGGATGGGGGAAGTTCAGATGAGGGAGAAAGGAGGGGTGGATGGGGGTTCAGATGAGGAGAGAGGAGAGGGGAGGATGGGGGTTCAGATGAGGGAGAGAGGGAGGGTGTGAGGATGAGGGAGAGAGGAGAGGGGAGGATGGGGGTTCAAATGAGGGAAAGAGAGGGAAAATAAGTGGAAAGATGAGGGAGAGAGAGGGGGTGGAGGACGGGATTCAGATGAGGAGAGAAGGCAAAAGTGGAGGATGGGGTTCAGATGAGGGAGAGAGGAAGGTGATGATGGGGGTTCAGATGAGGGAGAGCGGAGCCGTGGAGGACAGGGATTCAGATTTGGGAGAGAGGAGGGTGGAGGATGGGGGTTCAGATGAGGAGAGAGGAGAGGTGGAGGATGAGGGAGAGGAGAGGTGGAGGACGGCGATTCAGATGGGTTCATGTCTAAATTGTGCAACCTTCTTTTCCTTTAATTTTTTCTTGTCTTGTCCTGAAAGGTAACCCCCTCTCTTGCACATTTCTCTCGTTCCTTTTTCGTTCATTCTATTTCCATCTCTTCATTCTCGCTCTCTTTCTCTCCTCCTTCTTTTCCTCTGTCTCTTTAAGTTCAATGCCAGTAGTGCATTTTCAGTAGTTCCACACACACACTAATGGGAACCACATTCTCCGTCTGTGAAGTAGAGGAAGATTGATCACCTGTCTCTTGTTACCACACACACACACGCACGCACGCACGCACGCACACACACACACACACACACACACACACACACACACACACACACACACACACACACACACACACACACACACACACACACACACACACACACACACACACACACACACACACACACACACACACACACACACACTGTGTGTGACTTGTGTCTTTCTTCTCAAAGCTCCTTATTGGCAAATAATCCTGTCAGAATAAACAGACAGGTGTCCCACTTTACCGTCACCCCACCCCCCCACCCTCTCTCAACCTCTCCTCTGTGTGTTTCCTGATGAAGTAACCAACCAGGACTCTGGTTCTCTGTTCTCCAACATCATGCGGTTGAAGTCAGAAGTTTACATACACCTGAGCCAAATATATGGTTCCTGACATTTAATCCTAGTAACAATTCCCTGTTTTAGGTCAGTTAGGATCACCACTTTATTTTAAGAATGTGAAATGTCAGTATAATAGTAGAGATTTATTCATTTCAGCTATTATTTATTTCATCACATTCCCAGCGGGTCATAAGTTTACATGCACTCAATTAGTATTTGCAGCATTGCCTTTAAATTGTTTAATTTGGGTCAAACATTTCGGGTAGCCTTCCACAAGCTTCCCACAATAAGTTGGGTGAATTTGGGCCCATTCCTCCTGACAGAGCTGGTCTAACTGAGTCAGGTTTGTAGGCCATCTTGCTCGCACACACTTTTTCAGTTCCGCCAAAGATTTTCTATAGGATTGAGGTCAGGGCTTTGTGATGGCCATTCCAATACCTTGACTTTGTTGTCCTTAAGCCATTTTGCCACAACTTTGGAAGTATGCTTGCGCAGGTCATTGTCCATTTGGAAGACCCATTTGCGATGCAAGCTTTAACTTCCTGAATGATGTCTTGAGATGTTTCTTCAATATATCCACATAATTTACCTGCCTCATGATGCCATCTATTTTGTGAAGTGCACCAGACCCTCCTGCAGCAAAGCACCCCACAACATGATGCTGCTCCAAAAAAGCATGATCTTTTTGTCCCCATGTCCAGGTGCAAACCGTAGTCTGGCTTTTTATGGTGGTTTTGGAGCAGTGGCTTCTTCCTTGCTGAGTGGCCTTCAGGTTATGTTGATATAGGACTCATTTTACTGTGGATATAGATACTTTTATCCTGTTTCCTCCAGCATCTTCACAAGGTCCTTTGCTGTTGTTCTGGGATTGATTTGCATTTTTCGCACCAAAGGACGTTTCATCTCTAGGAGACAGAACGTCTCCCTTCCTGAGTGAGTATGACGGCTGCATGGTCCCATGGTGTTTATACTTGCGTACTATTGTTTGTACAGATTAACATGGTACCTTCAGGAAATTGCTCCCCCAAAATGAACCAGACTCTGTGGAGGTCTACAATTTCTACAATTTTGTTTCTGTGGTCTTGGCTGATTTATTTAGATTTCCCCATGATGTCAATTTAGCCTATCAGAAGCTTCTAAAGCCATGACATCATTTTCTGAATTTTCAAGCAGTTTAAAGACACAGTCAACTTAGTGTATGTAAAAACTTCTGACCCACTGGAATTGTGATACAGTGAATTATAAGTGAAATAATCTGTCTGTAAACAATTGTTGGAAAAATGACTTGTGTCATGTACTAAGTAGATGTCCTAACCAACTGCCAAAACTATAGTTTGTTAACAAGAAATATATGGAGTTGTTGAAAAATGAGTTTAAATGACTCCTACCTCAACTGTAGTGTTGTGTGTTCCTTCCAAACAACTCAACTGCTGGGAGACTCTAGTTCTCTGTTCTCCAACATTATATTTAGTGATGTCAGTAACCAGCTGGGAGACTCTAGTTCTCTGTTCTCAACATGTCAGTAACCAGCTGGGAGACTCTAGTTCTCTGTTCTCCAACATTATATTTAGTGATGTCAGTAACCAGCTGGGAGACTCTAGTTCTCTGTTCTCCAACATTATATTTAGTGATGTCAGTAACCAGCTGGGAGACTCTAGTTCTCTGTTTCTCCAACATTATATTTAGTGATGTCAGTAACCAGCTGGGAGACTCTGGACCTCTGTTCTCCAACATGTCAGTAACCAGCTGGGAGACTCCTGGTTCCCTCTGTTCTCCAACATTATATTTAGTGATGTCAGTAACCAGCTGGGAGACTCTAGTTCTCTGTTCTCCAACATGTCAGTAACCAGCTGGGAGACTCTAGTTCTCTGTTCTCCAACATTATATTTAGTGATGTCAGTAACCAGCTGGGAGACTCTGGTTCTCTGTTCTCCAACATGTCAGTAACCAGCTGGGAGACTCTAGTTCTCTGTTCTCCGACATTATATTTAGTGATGTCAGTAACCAGCTGGGAGACTCTAGTTCTCTGTTCTCCAACATGTCAGTAACCAGCTGGGAGACTCTAGTTCTCTGTTCTCCAACATGTCAGTAACCAGCCAGACTCTAGTTCTCTGTTCTCAACATGTCAGTAACCAGCTGGGAGACTCTAGTTCTCTGTTCTCCAACATTATATTTAGTGATGTCAGTAACCAGCTGGGAGACTCTAGTTCTCTGTTCTCCAACATGTCAGTAACCAGCTGGGAGACTCTAGTTCTCTGTTCTCCAACATGTCAGTAACCAGCTGGGAGACTCTGGTTCTCTGTTCTCCAACATGTCAGTAACCAGCTGGGAGACTCTAGTTCTCTGTTCTCCAACATGTCAGTAACCAGCTGGGAGACTCTGGTTCTCTGTTCTCCAACATGTCTGTAACCAGCTGGGAGACTCTAGTTCTCTGTTCTCAACATATCAGTAACCAGCTGGGAGACTCTAGTTCTCTGTTCTCAACATGTCAGTAACCAGCTGGGAGACTCTAGTTCTCTGTTCTCCAACATGTCAGTAACCAGCTGGGAGACTCTAGTTCTCTGTTCTCCAACATTATATTTAGTGATGTCAGTAACCAGCTGGGAGACTCTAGTTCTCTGTTCTCCAACATGTCTGTAACCAGCTAGGAGACTCTAGTTCTCTGTTCTCCAACATGTCAGTAACCAGCTGGGAGACTCTAGTTCTCTGTTCTCCAACATGTCAGTAACCAGCTGGGAGACTCTAGTTCTCTGTTCTCCAACATGTCAGTAACCAGCTGGGAGACTCTAGTTCTCTGTTCGACATTATATTTAGTGATGTCAGTAACCAGCTGGGAGACTCTAGTTCTCTGTTCTCCAACATGTCAGTAACCAGCTGGGAGACTCTAGTTCTCTGTTCTCCAACATGTCAGTAACCAGCTGGGAGACTCTAGTTCTCTGTTCTCCAACATGTCAGTAACCAGCTGGGAGACTCTAGTTCTCTGTTCTCCGACATTATATTTAGTGATGTCAGTAAATCATCCGGGAGACTCTAGTTCCTCTGTTCTCCAACATGTCAGTAACCAGCTGGGAGACTCTAGTTCTACTGTCTTCCAAACATACAAACCAGCTGGGGAGACTCTAGTTCTCTGTTCTCCAACATGTCAGTAACCAGCTGGGAGACTCTAGTTCTGTTCTCCAACATTATATTTAGTGATCAGTAACTAGCTGGGAGACTCTAGTTCTCTGTTCTCCAACATGTCAGTAACCAGCTGGGAGACTCTAGTTCTCTGTTCTCCAACATGTCTGTAACCAGCTGGGAGACTCTAGTTCTCTGTTCTCCAACATGTCTGTAACCAGCTGGGAGACTCTAGTTCTCTGTTCTCCAACATGTCAGTAACCAGCTGGGAGACTCCTAGTTCCTCTGTTCTCCAACATGTCAGTAACCAGCTGGGAGACTCTAGTTCTCTGTTCTCCAACATTATATTTAGTGATGTCAGTAACCAGCTGGGAGACTCTAGTTCTCTGTTCTCCAACATGTCTGTAACCAGCTGGGAGACTCAGTTCTTCTGTTCTCCAACATGTCAGTAACCAGCCGTGGAGACTCTAGTTCTCTGTTCTCCAACATGTCAGTAACCAGCTGGGAGACTCTAGTTCTCTGTTCTCCAACATTATATTTAGTGATGTCAGTAACCAGCTGGGAGACTCTAGTTCTCTGTTCTCCAACATGTTCAGAACCAGCTGGGAGACTCTAGCTCTCTGCCCTCCAACATGTGTCAGTAACAGCTGGGAGACTCTAGTTCTCTGTTCTCCAACATGTCAGTAACCAGCTGGGAGACCTAGTTCTAGTTCTCCAACATGTCAGTAACCAGCTGGGAGACTCTAGTTCTCTGTTCTCCAAACATGTCAGTAACCAGCTGGGAGACTCTAGTTCTCTGTTCTCCAACATGTCAGTAACCAGCTGGGAGACTCCTAGTTCTTCTAGTTCTCCAACATGTCTGTAACCAGCTGGGAGACTCTAGTTCTCTGTTCTCAACATGTCAGTAACCAGCTGGGAGACTCTAGTTCTCTGTTCTCCAACATTATAGTTAGTCAGTAACCAGCTGGGAGACTCTAGTTCTCTGTTCTCCAACATTATATTTAGTGATGTCAGTCCAGCTGGGAGACTCTAGTTCTCTGTTCTCCAACATGTCAGTAACCAGCTGGGAGACTCTAGTTCTCTGTTCTCCAACATGTCTGTAACCAGCTGGGAGACTCTAGTTCTCTGTTCTCCAACATGTCAGTAACCAGCTGGGAGACTCTAGTTCTCTGTTCTCCAACATTATATTTAGTGACGTCAGATGCAATTTGTTACTACAAAGATTCATTTTTACTAATTACTATTACTATTTGACCTGCAGCGCTTGTGGAACATTCTGGAACGTTCAGTTCTCTGACGCCATACACACACTTGAGTTTGCAGCGCGACACTAAACTCCGTCCCACTAGAAAACAAAGAGGAACCAAACAAAAGGGTCCTACCCCTTGACAGGTAATAATTACTTGTTGCGTGAGTGATGAGGAGATGGATTGAGGGAGAGAAGACTACATTTTCGGGGGTCAGCAAGCTCTGGAAGTACTGGATGTGGAGGAGGATGAAGGATGATAAGAGGTACCCTTTGTTGTGGGGTTTGTAGTGTGTGTGTGTGTGTGTCGGGGAAGGGGTTTGTCGTCCTCTGTGTATGTACTTGAAGATCCCTCCAACATTGTCCCTCCCTCTTCTCCCTCTTTCCTATGAGAGCTGAGACCGAGGGCAGTCTCCTGTCAACTTCAGCCAACCTTACAACCTCTCCCTCCCCGCTATTTCTGAGCTGCACATGTCTCCACCATTCTCATGTGAACTCGGCTTCTCCTCTCCTCCCTCTGTCATCCTTCTTTCCTATGCCAGGATGCTGTAAGGTCAAGTGTTTGTCAAGAGTTTGTCAAGTTAGGAAAGAGATTGAATAGGATGGAAGAGGACGAGGTCGAAGGTGTTCTTCTCCTTTCAGCATTAGTCTGCCCTGTTCTGATCCCCCTGTCATTCACCTCTCGCTACTTCTGCCCCAGCCTTCACAGACCTCTGTTCTCTTCCCCCTCTCCTTTCCTCTCTTCCCCCTCTCTATCTTCCCCCCTCTCCTCCTCTCTTCCCTCTCTCCTCTCTTCCATCTCTCCTCTCTTCCATCTCTCCTCTCCTTCCCCCCTCTCCTCTCTTCCATCTCTCCTCTCTTCCATCTCTTCTCTCTTCCCACCTCTCCTCTCTTCCACCTCTCCTCTCTTCCACCTCTCCTCTCTTCCAGCTCTCCTCTTTTCCCTCTCTCTTCTCTTCCCCCTCTCAACTCTTCCATCTCTCCTCTCTTCCAGCTCCCCTCTCTTCCCTCTCTGCTCTCTTCCCTCTCTGCTCTCTTCCCCCTCTCCTCTCTTCCACCTCTCCTCTCTTCCACCTCTCATCTCTTCCCCCTCTCCTCTCTTCTATCTCTCCTCTCTTCCCTCTCTCCTCTCCGCCCCCTCTCCTCTCTTCCCCCTCTCCATCCTTCCCCCTCCTCTCTCTTCCCCCTCCTCTCTCTTCCCCTCTCCTCTCCAC
>NW_025751035.1:0-16724 GCF_021184085.1 Oncorhynchus gorbuscha
GGTACAAGTCCAACCAGAGTTCCAAATGGCCCCCTATTCTCTATATAGTGCACTACTTTAGACCAGAGCCCTATTAGAGATCTATGGGTCCTGGTCAACGAGCCCTATTAGAGCCCTATGGGTCCTGGTCACAGTGCCCTATTAGAGCCCTATGGGTCCTGGTCACAGTGCCCTATTAGAGCCCTATGGGTCCTGGTCACAGTGCCCTATTAGAGCCCTATGGGTCCTGGTCACAGTGCCCTATTAGAGCCCTATGGGTCCTGGTCACAGTGCCCTATTAGAGCCCTATGGGTCCTGGTCACAGTGCCCTATTAGAGCCCTATGGGTCCTGGTCAAAGTGCCCTATTAGAGCCCTATGGGTCCTGGTCACAGTGCCCTATTAGAGCCCTATGGGTCCTGGTCACAGTGCCCTATTAGAGCCCTATGGGTCCTGGTCACAGTGCCCTATTAGAGCCCTATGGGTCCTGGTCACAGAGCCCTATTAGAGCCCTATGGGTCCTGGTCAAAGTGCCCTATTAGAGCCCTCTGGGTCCTGGTCACAGTGCCCTATTAGAGCCCTATGGGTCCTGGTCAATGTGCCCTATTAGAGCCCTATGGGTCCTGGTCACAGTGCCCTATTAGAGCCCTATGGGTCCTGGTCAAAGTGCCTTATTAGAGCCCTATGGGTCCTGGTCACAGTGCCCTATTAGAGCCCTATGGGTCCTGGTCACAGAGCCCTATTAGAGCCCTATGGGTCCTGGTCACAGTGCCCTATTAGAGCCCTATGGGTCCTGGTCACAGTGCCCTATTAGAGCCCTATGGGTCCTGGTCACAGAGCCCTATTAGAGCCCTATGGGTCCTGGTCAATGTGCCCTATTAGAGCCCTATGGGTCCTGGTCACAGAGCCCTATTAGAGCCCTATGGGTCCTGGTCAAAGTGCCTTATTAGAGCCCTATGGGTCCTGGTCACAGTGCCCTATTAGAGCCATTTACATTACATTTACATTTAAGTCATTTAGCAGACGCTCTTATCCAGAGCGACTTACAAATTGGTGCATTCCCCTTATGACATCCAGTGGAACAGTCACTTTACAATAGTGCATCTAAAACTTAAGGGGGGGTGAGAGGGATTACTTATCCTATCCTAGGTATTCCTTAAAGAGGTGGGGTTTCAGGTGTCTCCGGAAGGTGGTGATTGACTCCGCTGTGGGTCCTGGTCAAAGTGCCTTATTAGAGCCCTATGGGTCCTGGTCACAGTGCCCTATTAGAGCCCTATGGGTCCTGGTCACAGTGCCCTATTAGAGCCCTATGGGTCCTGGTCACAGTGCCCTATTAGAGCCCTATGGGTCCTGGTCACAGTGCCCTATTAGAGCCCTATGGGTCCTGGTCACAGTGCCCTATTAGAGCCCTATGGGTCCTGGTCAAAGTGCCCTATTAGAGCCCTATGGGTCCTGGTCAAAGTGCCATATTAGAGCCCTATGGGTCCTGGTCAAAGTGCCCTATGGGTGATGGTATAGGGAATAGGGTGCCATTTGGTCGTTAACCTTCTTCTTCCTCCACTCGCCCTGTAAATGATGTCATGACAACAGAATGTTCTTCACCAGATGTTTGTAACTTAAACATTACTAAACATGACCATACAATACCAAACAGTTTAGTAAAAGGTTAACAGCATGGTGTAACCATTCTCATCCTATGTAGTTGTGCTCAGAGTGTCTGGTAACATAGTGAACTATGACATAATTGTGTGTTGCTGGTAACATAGTGAACTATGACATAATTTAGTGTTGCTGGTAACATAGTGAACTATGACATAATTTAGTGTTGCTGGTAACAAAGTGAACTATGACGTAACTTAAGTAAAAGGGTAAGTTGCTTGAAGACGGAATTTAGTGTACTACTTTTGACGAGAGTCCTATGGGCCCTAGTCAAAAGTAGTGCACTACATAGGGAACAGGGTGACATTTGGGACACAAGCTAATTCTCTGTTCTGATGTTGTGCTGCTGTGTCTATCATGCCAGTTGGTATTGGAGAAGGTGGAGTCTTCAGAATGTTCACATTGATATATCACATGACGGAGGAAAGTTCTGAATGTCCTGAGCCGTTAGAATTCGGTCAGCCCATTCGGACAGAGAGTGCATCTGATCTGAGTGATCCATAGAAAATAGAGGGAAAAAAGACTGGTTTGTGAAGGGGGAGAGATGAGAGTGGTTTGTGAAAGGAGGGTGGAGAGATGAGTGGTTTGTGAAAGGAGGGTGGAGAGATGAGTGGTTTGTGAAAGGAGGGTGGAGAGATGAGTGGTTTGTGAAAGGAGGAGGAGAGATGAGTGGTTTGTGAAAGGAGGGTGGAGAGATGAGTGGTTTGTGAAAGGAGGGTGGAGAGATGAGTGGTTTGTGAAAGGAGGGTGGAGAGATGAGTGGTTTGTGAAAGGAGGGTGGAGAGATGAGAGTGGTTTGTGAAAGGAGGGTGGAGAGATGAGTGGTTTGTGAAAGGAGGGTGGAGAGATGAGTGGTTTGTGAAGGAAGGTGGAGAGATGAGTGGTTTGTGAAAGGAGGAGGAGAGATGAGAGTGGTTTGTGAAAGGAGGAGGAGAGATGAGAGTGGTTTGTGAAAGGAGGAGGAGAGATGAGAGTGGTTTGTGAAAGGAGGGTGGAGAGATGAGAGTGGTTTGTGAAGGAAGGTGGAGAGATGAGTGGTTTGTGAAAGGAGGAGGAGAGATGAGAGTGGTTTGTGAAAGGAGGAGGAGAGATGAGAGTGGTTTGTGAAGGAAGGTGGAGAGATGAGTGGTTTGTGAAAGGAGGAGGAGAGATGAGAGTGGTTTGTGAAAGGAGGAGGAGAGATGAGAGTGGTTTGTGAAAGGAGGGTGGAGAGATGAGTGGTTTGTGAAAGGAGGAGGAGAGATGAGAGTGGTTTGTGAAAGGAGGAGGAGAGATGAGAGTGGTTTGTGAAAGGAGGAGGAGAGATGAGAGTGGTTTGTGAAAGGAGGGTGGAGAGATGAGTGGTTTGTGAAAGGAGGAGGAGAGATGAGAGTGGTTTGTGAAAGGAGGAGGAGAGATGAGAGTGGTTTGTGAAAGGAGGGTGGAGAGATGAGTGGTTTGTGAAGGAAGGGGGAGAGATGAGTGGTTTGTGAAGGAAGGGGGAGAGATGAGAGTGGTTTGTGAAAGGAGGAGGAGAGATGAGAGTGGTTTGTGAAAGGAGGGTGGAGAGATGAGTGGTTTGTGAAAGGAGGAGGAGAGATGAGAGTGGTTTGTGAAAGGAGGAGGAGAGATGAGAGTGGTTTGTGAAAGGAGGGTGGAGAGATGAGTGGTTTGTGAAAGGAGGAGGAGAGATGAGAGTGGTTTGTGAAAGGAGGAGGAGAGATGAGAGTGGTTTGTGAAAGGAGGAGGAGAGATGAGAGTGGTTTGTGAAAGGAGGGTGGAGAGATGAGTGGTTTGTGAAAGGAGGAGGAGAGATGAGAGTGGTTTGTGAAAGGAGGAGGAGAGATGAGAGTGGTTTGTGAAAGGAGGGTGGAGAGATGAGTGGTTTGTGAAGGAAGGGGGAGAGATGAGTGGTTTGTGAAGGAAGGGGGAGAGATGAGTGGTTTGTGAAGGAAGGGGGGAGAGATGAGTGGTTTGTGAAGGAAGGGGGAGAGATGAGAGTGGTTTGTGAAGGAAGGTGGAGAGATGAGTGGTTTGTGAAGGAAGGGGGAGAGATGAGTGGTTTGTGAAGGAAGGGGGAGAGATGAGAGTGGTTTGTGAAAGGAGGAGGAGAGATGAGAGTGGTTTGTGAAGGAAGGTGGAGAGATGAGTGGTTTGTGAAGGAAGGTGGAGAGATGAGTGGTTTGTGAAAGGAGGAGGAGAGATGAGTGGTTTGTGAAAGGAGGAGGAGAGATGAGAGTGGTTTGTGAAAGGAGGGTGGAGAGATGAGTGGTTTGTGAAGGAAGGTGGAGAGATGAGTGGTTTGTGAAAGGAGGAGGAGAGATGAGTGGTTTGTGAAAGGAGGAGGAGAGATGAGAGTGGTTTGTGAAAGGAGGAGGAGAGATGAGAGTGGTTTGTGAAAGGAGGAGGAGAGATGAGAGTGGTTTGTGAAAGGAGGAGGAGAGATGAGTGGTTTGTGAAAGGAGGAGGAGAGACAGAACATACCTCCCTATTCTTTACACATGTACAGGGGCTTCAGGAAGTATTGACACCCTTTGACTCATCCACCTGTTGGTGTTACAGCCGGAATTCAACATGGATTAAAGTTGTTTCAACGAAATACACACAATACCCCATAATGAAATACACACAATACCCCATAATGAAATACACACAATACCCCATAATGAAATACACACAATACCCCATAATGAAATACACACAATACCCCATAATGAAATACACACAATACCCCATAATGAAATACACACAATACCCCATAATGAAATACACACAATACCCCATAATGAAATACACACACTCTATACCCCATAATGAAATACACACACTCTATACCCCATAATGAAATACACACACTCTATACCCCATAATGAAATACACACAATACCCCATAATGAAATACACACAATACCCCATAATGAAATACACACAATACCCCATAATGAAATACACACAATACCCCATAATGAAATACACACAATACCCCATAATGAAATACACACAATACCCCATAATGAAATACACACAATACCCCATAATGAAATACACACAATACCCCATAATGAAATACACACAATACCCCATAATGAAATACACACAATACCCCATAATGAAATACACACAATACCCCATAATGAAATACACACAATACCCCATAATGAAATCCACACAATACCCCATAATGAAATACACACAATACCCCATAATGAAATACACACAATACCCCATAATGAAATACACACAATACCCCATAATGAAATACACACAATACCCCATAATGAAATACACACAATACCCCATAATGAAATACACACAATACCCCATAATGAAATACACACAATACCCCATAATGAAATACACACAATACACCCCATAATGAAATACACACAATACCCCATAATGAAATACACACAATACCCCCATAATGAAACACACACAATACCCCATAATGAAATACACACAATACCCCATAATGAAATACACACAATACCCCATAATGAAATACACACAATACCCCATAATGAAATACACACAATACCCCATAATGAAATACACACAATACCCCATAATGAAATACACACAATACATAATACCCCATAATGAAATACACACAATACCCCATAATGAAATACACACAATACCCCATAATGAAATACACACAATACCCCATAATGAAATACACACAATACCCCATAATGAAATACACACAATACCCCATAATGAAATACACACAATACCCCATAATGAAATACACACAATACCCCATAATGAAATACACACAATACCCCATAATGAAATACACACAATACCCCATAATGAAATACACACAATACCCCATAATGAAATACACACAATACCCCATAATGAAATACACACAATACCCCATAATGAAATACACACAATACCCCATAATGAAATACACACAATACCCCATAATGAAATACACACAATACCCCATAATGAAATACACTCTATACCCCATAATGAAATACACACAATACCCCATAATGAAATACACACAATACCCCATAATGAAATACACACAATACCCCATAATGAAATACACACAATACCCCATAATGAAATACACACAATACCCCATAATGAAATACACACAATACCCCATAATGAAATACACACTATACCCCATAATGAAATACACACAATACCCCATAATGAAATACACACAATACCCCATAATGAAATACACACAATACCCCATAATGAAATACACACAATACCCCATAATGAAATACACACAATACCCCATAATGAAATACACACAATACCCCATAATGAAATACACACAATACCCCATAATGAAATACACACAATACCCCATAATGAAATACACACTATACCCCATAATGAAATACACACAATACCCCATAATGAAATACACACAATACCCCATAATGAAATACACACAATACCCCCCCATAATGAAATACACACAATACCCCATAATGAAATACACACAATACCCCATAATGAAATACACACAATACCCCATAATGAAATACACACAATACCCCATAATGAAATACACACAATACCCCATAATGAAATACACACAATACCCCATAATGAAATACACACAATACCCCATAATGAAATACACACAATACCCCATAATGAAATACACACAATACCCCATAATGAAATACACACAATAACCCCATAATGAAATACACACAATACCCCATAATGAAATACACACAATACCCCATAATGAAATACACACAATACCCCATAATGAAATACACACAATACCCCATAATGAAATACACACAATACCCCATAATGAAATACACACAATACCCCATAATGAAATACACACAATACCCCATAATGAAATACACACAATACCCCATAATGAAATACACACAATACCCCATAATGAAATACACACAATACCCCATAATGAAATACACACAATACCCCATAATGAAATACACACCATAATGAAATACACACAATACCCCATAATGAAATACACACAATACCCCATAATGAAATACACACAATACCCCATAATGAAATACATAATGAAATACACACCCCATAATGAAATACACACAATACCCCATAATGAAATACACACAATACCCCATAATGAAATACACACAATACCCCATAATGAAATACACACAATACCCCATAATGAAATCCACACAATACCCCATAATGAAATCCACACAATACCCCATAATGAAATACACACACAATACCCCATAATGAAATACACACAATACCCCATAATGAAATACACACAATACCCCATAATGAAATACACACAATACCCCATAATGAAATACACACAATACCCCATAATGAAATACACACAATACCCCATAATGAAATACACACAATACCCCATAATGAAATCCACACAATACCCCATAATGAAATCCACACAATACCCCATAATGAAATACACACAATACCCCATAATGAAATACACACAATACCCCATAATGAAATACACACAATACCCCATAATGAAATACACACAATACCCCATAATGAAATCCACACAATACCCCATAATGAAATCCACACAATACCCCATAATGAAACAATGAAAACATTTGTCTTGTTGTTTAGCCTCTATACTCCAGAAGTATTGGGACAGTGACCATGTCTTGTTGTTGTTTAGCCTCTATACTCCAGAAGTATTGGGACAGTGACCATGTCTTGTTGTTTAGCCTCTATACTCCAGAAGTATTGGGACAGTGACCATGTCTTGTTGTTTTGCCTCTATACTCCAGAAGTATTGGGACAGTGACCATGTCTTGTTGTTGTTTTGCCTCTATACTCCAGAAGTATTGGGGCAGTGACCATGTCTTGTTGTTGTTTTGCCTCTATACTCCAGAAGTATTGGGACAGTGACCATGTCTTGTTGTTTTGCCTCTATACTCCAGAAGTATTGGGACAGTGACCATGTCTTGTTGTTGTTTTGCCTCTATACTCCAGAAGTATTGGGGCAGTGACCATGTCTTGTTGTTTTGCCTCTATACTCCAGAAGTATTGGGACAGTGACCATGTCTTGTTGTTGTTTTGCCTCTATACTCCAGAAGTATTGGGACAGTGACCATGTCTTGTTGTTTAGCCTCTATACTCCAGAAGTATTGGGACAGTGACCATGTCTTGTTGTTTAGCCTCTATACTCCAGAAGTATTGGGACAGTGACCATGTCTTGTTGTTTTGCCTCTATACTCCAGAAGTATTGGGACAGTGACCATGTCTTGTTGTTGTTTAGCCTCTATACTCCAGAAGTATTGGGACAGTGACCATGTCTTGTTGTTTAGCCTCTATACTCCAGAAGTATTGGGACAGTGACCATGTCTTGTTGTTTTGCCTCTATACTCCAGAAGTATTGGGACAGTGACCATGTCTTGTTGTTGTTTTGCCTCTATACTCCAGAAGTATTGGGGCAGTGACCATGTCTTGTTGTTTAGCCTCTATACTCCAGAAGTATTGGGGCAGTGACCATGTCTTGTTGTTGTTTTGCCTCTATACTCCAGAAGTATTGGGACAGTGACCATGTCTTGTTGTTGTTTTGCCTCTATACTCCAGAAGTATTGGGGCAGTGACCATGTCTTGTTGTTGTTTTGCCTCTATACTCCAGAAGTATTGGGGCAGTGACCATGTCTTGTTGTTGTTTTGCCTCTATACTCCAGAAGTATTGGGGCAGTGACCATGTCTTGTTGTTGTTTAGCCTCTATACTCCAGAAGTATTGGGGCAGTGACCATGTCTTGTTGTTGTTTTGCCTCTATACTCCAGAAGTATTGGGACAGTGACCATGTCTTGTTGTTGTTTTGCCTCTATACTCCAGAAGTATTGGGGCAGTGACCATGTCTTGTTGTTGTTTTGCCTCTATACTCCAGAAGTATTGGGACAGTGACCATGTCTTGTTGTTGTTTTGCCTCTATACTCCAGAAGTATTGGGACAGTGACCATGTCTTGTTGTTTTGCCTCTATACTCCAGAAGTATTGGGACAGTGACCATGTCTTGTTGTTGTTTAGCCTCTATACTCCAGAAGTATTGGGACAGTGACCATGTCTTGTTGTTTAGCCTCTATACTCCAGAAGTATTGGGACAGTGACCATGTCTTGTTGTTGTTTTGCCTCTATACTCCAGAAGTATTGGGACAGTGACCATGTCTTGTTGTTGTTTTGCCTCTATACTCCAGAAGTATTGGGACAGTGACCATGTCTTGTTGTTTAGCCTCTATACTCCAGAAGTATTGGGACAGTGACCATGTCTTGTTGTTGTTTTGCCTCTATACTCCAGAAGTATTGGGACAGTGACCATGTCTTGTTGTTTAGCCTCTATACTCCAGAAGTATTGGGGCAGTGACCATGTCTTGTTGTTTAGCCTCTATACTCCAGAAGTATTGGGGCAGTGACCATGTCTTGTTGTTGTTTTGCCTCTATACTCCAGAAGTATTGGGGCAGTGACCATGTCTTGTTGTTGTTTAGCCTCTATACTCCAGAAGTATTGGGGCAGTGACCATGTCTTGTTGTTGTTTTGCCTCTATACTCCAGAAGTATTGGGACAGTGACCATGTCTTGTTGTTGTTTTGCCTCTATACTCCAGAAGTATTGGGGCAGTGACCATGTCTTGTTGTTGTTTTGCCTCTATACTCCAGAAGTATTGGGACAGTGACCATGTCTTGTTGTTGTTTTGCCTCTATACTCCAGAAGTATTGGGACAGTGACCATGTCTTGTTGTTTTGCCTCTATACTCCAGAAGTATTGGGACAGTGACCATGTCTTGTTGTTGTTTAGCCTCTATACTCCAGAAGTATTGGGACAGTGACCATGTCTTGTTGTTTAGCCTCTATACTCCAGAAGTATTGGGACAGTGACCATGTCTTGTTGTTGTTTTGCCTCTATACTCCAGAAGTATTGGGACAGTGACCATGTCTTGTTGTTGTTTTGCCTCTATACTCCAGAAGTATTGGGACAGTGACCATGTCTTGTTGTTTAGCCTCTATACTCCAGAAGTATTGGGACAGTGACCATGTCTTGTTGTTGTTTTGCCTCTATACTCCAGAAGTATTGGGACAGTGACCATGTCTTGTTGTTTAGCCTCTATACTCCAGAAGTATTGGGACAGTGACCATGTCTTGTTGTTGTTTTGCCTCTATACTCCAGAAGTATTGGGACAGTGACCATGTCTTGTTGTTTAGCCTCTATACTCCAGAAGTATTGGGGCAGTGACCATGTCTTGTTGTTTAGCCTCTATACTCCAGAAGTATTGGGGCAGTGACCATGTCTTGTTGTTGTTTTGCCTCTATACTCCAGAAGTATTGGGGCAGTGACCATGTCTTGTTGTTGTTTTGCCTCTATACTCCAGAAGTATTGGGACAGTGACCATGTCTTGTTGTTGTTTTGCCTCTATACTCCAGAAGTATTGGGGCAGTGACCATGTCTTGTTGTTGTTTTGCCTCTATACTCCAGAAGTATTGGGACAGTGACCATGTCTTGTTGTTGTTTTGCCTCTATACTCCAGAAGTATTGGGACAGTGACCATGTCTTGTTGTTTTGCCTCTATACTCCAGAAGTATTGGGACAGTGACCATGTCTTGTTGTTGTTTAGCCTCTATACTCCAGAAGTATTGGGACAGTGACCATGTCTTGTTGTTTAGCCTCTATACTCCAGAAGTATTGGGACAGTGACCATGTCTTGTTGTTGTTTTGCCTCTATACTCCAGAAGTATTGGGACAGTGACCATGTCTTGTTGTTGTTTTGCCTCTATACTCCAGAAGTATTGGGACAGTGACCATGTCTTGTTGTTTAGCCTCTATACTCCAGAAGTATTGGGACAGTGACCATGTCTTGTTGTTGTTTTGCCTCTATACTCCAGAAGTATTGGGACAGTGACCATGTCTTGTTGTTTAGCCTCTATACTCCAGAAGTATTGGGACAGTGACCATGTCTTGTTGTTGTTTTGCCTCTATACTCCAGAAGTATTGGGACAGTGACCATGTCTTGTTGTTTAGCCTCTATACTCCAGAAGTATTGGGGCAGTGACCATGTCTTGTTGTTTAGCCTCTATACTCCAGAAGTATTGGGGCAGTGACCATGTCTTGTTGTTGTTTTGCCTCTATACTCCAGAAGTATTGGGGCAGTGACCATGTCTTGTTGTTGTTTTGCCTCTATACTCCAGAAGTATTGGGACAGTGACCATGTCTTGTTGTTGTTTTGCCTCTATACTCCAGAAGTATTGGGGCAGTGACCATGTCTTGTTGTTGTTTTGCCTCTATACTCCAGAAGTATTGGGACAGTGACCATGTCTTGTTGTTGTTTTGCCTCTATACTCCAGAAGTATTGGGACAGTGACCATGTCTTGTTGTTTTGCCTCTATACTCCAGAAGTATTGGGACAGTGACCATGTCTTGTTGTTGTTCAGCCTCTATACTCCAGAAGTATTGGGACAGTGACCATGTCTTGTTGTTTAGCCTCTATACTCCAGAAGTATTGGGGCAGTGACCATGTCTTGTTGTTTAGCCTCTATACTCCAGAAGTATTGGGGCAGTGACCATGTCTTGTTGTTGTTTTGCCTCTATACTCCAGAAGTATTGGGGCAGTGACCATGTCTTGTTGTTGTTTTGCCTCTATACTCCAGAAGTATTGGGACAGTGACCATGTCTTGTTGTTGTTTTGCCTCTATACTCCAGAAGTATTGGGGCAGTGACCATGTCTTGTTGTTGTTTTGCCTCTATACTCCAGAAGTATTGGGACAGTGACCATGTCTTGTTGTTGTTTTGCCTCTATACTCCAGAAGTATTGGGACAGTGACCATGTCTTGTTGTTTTGCCTCTATACTCCAGAAGTATTGGGACAGTGACCATGTCTTGTTGTTGTTTAGCCTCTATACTCCAGAAGTATTGGGACAGTGACCATGTCTTGTTGTTTAGCCTCTATACTCCAGAAGTATTGGGACAGTGACCATGTCTTGTTGTTGTTTTGCCTCTATACTCCAGAAGTATTGGGACAGTGACCATGTCTTGTTGTTGTTTTGCCTCTATACTCCAGAAGTATTGGGACAGTGACCATGTCTTGTTGTTTAGCCTCTATACTCCAGAAGTATTGGGACAGTGACCATGTCTTGTTGTTGTTTTGCCTCTATACTCCAGAAGTATTGGGACAGTGACCATGTCTTGTTGTTTAGCCTCTATACTCCAGAAGTATTGGGACAGTGACCATGTCTTGTTGTTGTTTTGCCTCTATACTCCAGAAGTATTGGGACAGTGACCATGTCTTGTTGTTTAGCCTCTATACTCCAGAAGTATTGGGACAGTGACCATGTCTTGTTGTTTAGCCTCTATACTCCAGAAGTATTGGGGCAGTGACCATGTCTTGTTGTTGTTTTGCCTCTATACTCCAGAAGTATTGGGGCAGTGACCATGTCTTGTTGTTGTTTTGCCTCTATACTCCAGAAGTATTGGGACAGTGACCATGTCTTGTTGTTGTTTTGCCTCTATACTCCAGAAGTATTGGGACAGTGACCATGTCTTGTTGTTGTTTTGCCTCTATACTCCAGAAGTATTGGGACAGTGACCATGTCTTGTTGTTGTTTTGCCTCTATACTCCAGAAGTATTGGGACAGTGACCATGTCTTGTTGTTGTTTTGCCTCTATACTCCAGAAGTATTGGGACAGTGACCATGTCTTGTTGTTGTTTAGCCTCTATACTCCAGAAGTATTGGGACAGTGACCATGTCTTGTTGTTTAGCCTCTATACTCCAGAAGTATTGGGACAGTGACCATGTCTTGTTGTTGTTTTGCCTCTATACTCCAGAAGTATTGGGACAGTGACCATGTCTTGTTGTTGTTTTGCCTCTATACTCCAGAAGTATTGGGACAGTGACCATGTCTTGTTGTTTAGCCTCTATACTCCAGAAGTATTGGGACAGTGACCATGTCTTGTTGTTGTTTTGCCTCTATACTCCAGAAGTATTGGGACAGTGACCATGTCTTGTTGTTTAGCCTCTATACTTCAGAAGTATTGGGGCAGTGACCATGTCTTGTTGTTGTTTTGCCTCTATACTCCAGAAGTATTGGGACAGTGACCATGTCTTGTTGTTGTTTTGCCTCTATACTCCAGAAGTATTGGGACAGTGACCATGTCTTGTTGTTGTTTTGCCTCTATACTCCAGAAGTATTGGGACAGTGACCATGTCTTGTTGTTGTTTTGCCTCTATACTCCAGAAGTATTGGGACAGTGACCATGTCTTGTTGTTGTTTTGCAGTGATCATGTCTTGTTGTTTGCCTCTATACTCCAGAAGTATTGGGACAGTGACCATGTCTTGTTGTTTTGCCTCTATACTCCAGAAGTATTGGGACAGTGACCATGTCTTGTTGTTGTTTAGCCTCTATACTCCAGAAGTATTGGGACAGTGACCATGTCTTGTTGTTTAGCCTCTATACTCCAGAAGTATTGGGACAGTGACCATGTCTTGTTGTTGTTTTGCCTCTATACTCCAGAAGTATTGGGACAGTGACCATGTCTTGTTGTTGTTTTGCCTCTATACTCCAGAAGTATTGGGACAGTGACCATGTCTTGTTGTTTAGCCTCTATACTCCAGAAGTATTGGGACAGTGACCATGTCTTGTTGTTTAGCCTCTATACTCCAGAAGTATTGGGGCAGTGACCATGTCTTGTTGTTGTTTTGCCTCTATACTCCAGAAGTATTGGGACAGTGACCATGTCTTGTTGTTGTTTTGCCTCTATACTCCAGAAGTATTGGGACAGTGACCATGTCTTGTTGTTTGCTCTATACTGAAGTATTTTGCCTCTATACTCCAGAAGTATTGGGACAGTGACCATGTCTTGTTGTTGTTTAGCCTCTATACTCCAGAAGTATTGGGACAGTGACCATGTCTTGTTGTTTAGCCTCTATACTCCAGAAGTATTGGGACAGTGACCATGTCTTGTTGTTGTTTAGCCTCTATACTCCAGAAGTATTGGGACAGTGACCATGTCTTGTTGTTTAGCCTCTATACTCCAGAAGTATTGGGACAGTGACCATGTCTTGTTGTTTAGCCTCTATACTCCAGAAGTATTGGGACAGTGACCATGTCTTGTTGTTTTGCCTCTATACTCCAGAAGTATTGGGACAGTGACCATGTCTTGTTGTTGTTTTGCCTCTATACTCCAGAAGTATTGGGACAGTGACCATGTCTTGTTGTTGTTTAGCCTCTATACTCCAGAAGTATTGGGACAGTGACCATGTCTTGTTGTTTTACCTGTATACTCCAGAAGTATTGGGACAGTGACCATGTCTTGTTGTTGTTTAGCCTCTATACTCCAGAAGTATTGGGACAGTGACCATGTCTTGTTGTTGTTTAGCCTCTATACTCCAGAAGTATTGGGACAGTGACCATGTCTTGTTGTTTAGCCTCTATACTCCAGAAGTATTGGGACAGTGACCATGTCTTGTTGTTGTTTAGCCTCTATACTCCAGAAGTATTGGGACAGTGACCATGTCTTGTTGTTTAGCCTCTATACTCCAGAAGTATTGGGACAGTGACCATGTCTTGTTGTTTAGCCTCTATTATGTCTCCAGAAGTATTGGGACAGTGACCATGTCTTGTTGTTTTGCCTCTATACTCCAGAAGTATTGGGACAGTGACCATGTCTTGTTGTTGTTTTGCCTCTATACTCCAGAAGTATTGGGACAGTGACCATGTCTTGTTGTTGTTTAGCCTCTATACTCCAGAAGTATTGGGACAGTGACCATGTCTTGTTGTTTTACCTGTATACTCCAGAAGTATTGGGACAGTGACCATGTCTTGTTGTTGTTTTGCCTCTATACTCAGAAGTATTGGGACAGTGACCATGTCTTGTTGTTGTTTTGCCTCTATACTCCAGAAGTATTAGGACAGTGACCATGTCTTGTTGTTGTTTTGCCTCTATACTCCAGAAGTATTGGGACAGTGATCATGTCTTGTTGTTGTTTTGCCTCTATACTCCAGAAGTATTGGGACAGTGACCATGTCTTGTTGTTGTTTTGCCTCTATACTCCAGAAGTATTGGGACAGTGACCATGTCTTGTTGTTGTTTGCCTCTATACTCCAGAAGTATTGGGACAGTGACCATGTCTTGTTGTTTAGCCTCTATACTCCAGAAGTATTGGGACAGTGACCATGTCTTGTTGTTGTTTTTGCCTCTATACTCCAGAAGTATTGGGACAGTGACCATGTCTTGTTGTTGTTTAGCCTCTATACTCCAGAAGTATTGGGACAGTGACCATGTCTTGTTGTTGTTTTGCCTCTATACTCCAGAAGTATTGGGACAGTGACCATGTCTTGTTGTTGTTTTGCCTCTATACTCCAGAAGTATTGGGACAGTGACCATGTCTTGTTGTTGTTTTGCCTCTATACTCCAGAAGTATTGGGACAGTGACCATGTCTTGTTGTTTTGCCTCTATACTCCAGAAGTATTGGGACAGTGACCATGTCTTGTTGTTGTTTAGCCTCTATACTCCAGAAGTATTGGGACAGTGACCATGTCTTGTTGTTGTTTTGCCTCTATACTCCAGAAGTATTGGGACAGTGACCATGTCTTGTTGTTGTTTAGCCTCTATACTCCAGAAGTATTGGGACAGTGACCATGTCTTGTTGTTGTTTAGCCTCTATACTCCGGAAGTATTGGGACAGTGACCATGTCTTGTTGTTGTTTTGCCTCTATACTCCTATAGAAGTATTGGGACAGTGACCATGTCTTGTTGTTGTTTTGCCTCTATACTCCAGAAGTATTGGGACAGTGACCATGTCTTGTTGTTGTTTAGCCTCTATACTCAGAAGTATTGGGACAGTGACCATGTCTTGTTGTTTACCTGTATACTCCAGAAGTATTGGGACAGTGACCATGTCTTGTTGTTGTTTAGCCTCTATACTCCAAGAAGTATTGGGACAGTGACCATGTCTTGTTGTTGTTTTGCCTCCCTATACTCCAGAAGTATTTGGGACAGTGACCATGTCTTGTTGTTGTTTTGCCTCTATACTCCAGAAGTATTGGGACAGTGACCATGTCTTGTTGTTGTTTAGCCTCTATACTCCAGAAGTATTGGGACAGTGACCATGTCTTGTTGTTTTGCCTCTATACTCCAGAAGTATTGGGACAGTGACCATGTCTTGTTGTTGTTTAGCCTCTATACTCCAGAAGTATTGGGACAGTGACCATGTCTTGTTGTTTTGCCTCTATACTCCAGAAGTATTGGGACAGTGACCATGTCTTGTTGTTGTTTTGCCTCTATACTCCAGAAGTATTGGGACAGTGACCATGTCTTGTTGTTTTGCCTCTATACTCCAGAAGTATTAGGACAGTGACCATGTCTTGTTGTTGTTTTGCCTCTATACTCCAGAAGTATTGGGACAGTGATCATGTCTTGTTGTTGTTTTGTCTCTCCAGAAGTTGTTGTTTTGCCTCTATACTCCAGAAGTATTGGGACAGTGACCATGTCTTGTTGTTGTTTTGCCTCTATACTCCAGAAGTATTGGGACAGTGACCATGTCTTGTTGTTGTTTTGCCTCTATACTCAAAGTATTGGGACAGTGACCATGTCTTGTTGTTGTTTAGCCTCTATACTCCAGAAGTATTGGGACAGTGACCATGTCTTGTTGTTGTTTTAGCCTCTATACTCCAGAAGTATTGGGACAGTGACCATGTCTTGTTGTTGTTTAGCCTCTATACTCCAGAAGTATTGGGACAGTGACCATGTCTTGTTGTTGTTTTGCCTCTATACTCCAGAAGTATTGGGACAGTGACCATGTCTTGTTGTTGTTTTGCCTCTATACTCCAGAAGTATTGGGACAGTGACCATGTTCTTGTTGTTGTTTGCCCTACTCCAGAAGTATTGGGACAGTGACCATGTCTTGTTGTTGTTTTGCCTCTACTCCAGAAGCATTGGGACAGTGACCATGTCTTGTTGTTGTTTGCCTCTATACTCCAGAAGTATTGGGACAGTGACCATGTCTTGTTGTTTTGCCTCTATACTCCAGAAGTATTAGGACAGGACCATGTCTTGTTGTTGTTTTACTCTACTCCAAGTATTAGGACAGTGACCATGTCTTGTTGTTGTTTAGCCTCT
>NW_025751036.1:0-16722 GCF_021184085.1 Oncorhynchus gorbuscha
CCAGACTTCTACCAGACTCTACCAGACTCTAGAAGACTCTACCTAGACTTACCAGACTCTCTACCAGTCTCTACCAGTTCTCTACTCAGATTCCTCTTACCAGACTCTCTACCAGACTCTACCAGACTATTCACCAGTCTCTCTAGAAGACTCTCTACCAGACCAGACTCTACCAGGACTCTCTACCAGACTCTACCAGACTCTACCAGACTCTCTACCAGACTCTACCAGACTCTCTAGAAGACTCTCCACCAGACTCTCTACCAGACTCTACCAGACTCTCTCTACCAGACTCCTACCAGACTCTCTACCAGCCCTCTAGAAGACTCCCACCAGACTCTACCAGACTCTACCAGACTCTACCAGACTCTAGAAGACTCTCTACCAGACTCTCTACCAGTCTCTCTAGAAGACTCTCCAGACTCTAGACTCTCTACCAGACTCTCTACCAGACTCTTTACCAGACTCTCTACCAGACTCTCCACCAGACTCTCTACCAGACTCTCTACCAGACTCTCCTACCAGACTCTCTACCAGACTCTCTACAAGACTCTCTACCAGACTCTCTACCAGACTCTCTACCAGACTCTCTACCAGACTCTCTACAAGACTCTCTACCAGACTCTCTCCACCAGACTCTCTACCAGACTCTCTACCAGACTCTCTACCAGTCTCTCTAGAAGACTCTCCACCAGACTCTCTACCAGACTCTACCAGACTCTCTACCAGTCTCTCTAGAAGACTCTCTACCAGACTCTACCAGACTCTCTACCAGACTCTCTACCAGTCTCTCTAGAAGACTCTCTACCAGACTCTCTACCAGACTCTCTACCAGACTCTCTACCAGACTCTACCAGACTCTCTACCAGACTCTACCAGACTCTCTACCAGTCTCTCTACCAGACTCTCTACCAGAGACTCTCTACCAGACTCTACCAGACTCTCCTACTCTCTAGACTCTCTACCAGACTCTAGAAGACTCTCTACCAGACTCTCTACCAGACTCTCTACCAGACTCTGCAGACTCTCTGCAGACTCTCTACCAGACTCTCTACCAGACTCTCTACCAGACTCTACCAGAAGACTCTCTACCAGACTCTCTACCAGACTCTCTACCAGACTCTCTACCAGACTCTCTACCAGACTCTACCAGACTCTACCAGACTCTCTACCAGACTCTCTACCAGACTCTCTAGAAGACTCTCTACCAGACTCTCTACCAGACTCTCTAGAAGACTCTCTACCAGACTCTCTACCAGACTCTCTACCAGACTCTCTACCAGACTCTCTACCAGACTCTCTAGAAGACTCTCTACCAGACTCTCTACCAGACTCTCTACCAGACTCTCTACCAGACTCTCTACAAGACTCTCTACCAGACTCTCTAGAAGACTCTCTACCAGACTCTCTAGACTCTCTACAAGACTCTCTACCAGACTCTCTACCAGACTCTCTAGAAGACTCTCTACCAGACTCTCTAGAAGACTCTCTCTACCAGACTCTCTGCAGACTCTCTAGACTCTCTAGGAGACTCTCTACCAGACTCTCTACCAGACTCTCTACCAGACTCTCTACAAGACTCTCTACCAGACTCTACCAGACTCTCTACAAGACTCTCTACCAGACTCTACCAGACTCTCTGCCAGACACTCTACAAGACTCTCTACCAGACTCTCTACAGACTCTCTACCCTCTACCAGACTCTCTACCAGACTCTCTAGAAGACTCTCTACCAGACTCTCTACCAGACTCTCTACCAGACTCTCTACCAGACTCTCTAGAAGACTCTCTACCAGACTCTCTACCAGACTCTCTACCAGACTCTCTAGAAGACTCTCTACCAGACTCTCTACCAGACTCTCTACCAGACTCTCTACCAGACTCTCTACCAGTCTCTCTAGACGACTCTCTACCAGACTCTCTACCAGACTCTCTACCAGACTCTCTACCAGTCTCTCTAGAAGACTCTCTACCAGACTCTACCAGACTCTCTACCAGACTCTACCAGACTCTCCACCAGTCTCTCTAGAAGACTCTCTACCAGACTCTACCAGACTCTCTACCAGACTCTCTACCAGACTCTCTACCAGTCTCTCTAGAAGACTCTCTACCAGACTCTCTACCAGACTCTACCAGACTCTCTACCAGACTCTACCAGACTCTCTACCAGACTCTACCAGACTCTCTACCAGTCTCTCTAGAAGACTCTCTACCAGACTCTCTACCAGACTCTCTACCAGACTCTCTACCAGACTCTACCAGACTCTCTACCAGACTCTCTACCAGTCTCTCTAGAAGACTCTCTACCAGTCTCTCTAGAAGACTCTCTACCAGACTCTCTACCAGACTCTCTACCAGACTCTCTACCAGACTCTCTACCAGACTCTAGAAGACTCTCTACCAGACTCTCTACCAGACTCTCTACCAGACTCTACCAGACTCTCTACCAGACTCTCTAGAAGACTCTCTACCAGACTCTCTACCAGACTCTCTACCAGACTCTCTACCAGACTATCTAGAAGACTCTCTACCAGACTCTCTACCAGACTCTCTACCAGACTCTCTACCAGACTCTACCAGACTCTCTACCAGACTCTACCAGACTCTCTACCAGACTCTCTACCAGACTCTACCAGACTCTCTAGAAGACTCTCTACCAGACTCTCTACCAGTCTCTCTACCAGTCTCTCTACCAGACTCTCTACCAGACTCTCTACCAGACTCTACCAGACTATCTACCAGTCTCTCTAGAAGACTCTCTACCAGACTCTCTTCCAGACTCTACCAGACTCTCTACCAGACTCTCTAGAAGACTCTCTACCAGTCTCTCTAGAAGACTCTCTACCAAACTCTACCAGACTCTCTACCAGACTCTCTATCAGACTCTCTACCAGTCTCTCTAGAAGACTCTCTACCAGACTCTCTACCAGACTCTCTACCAGTCTCTCTAGAAGACTCTCTACCAGTCTCTCCAGAAGACTCTCTACCAGACTCTCTACCAGACTCTCTACCAGACTCTACCAGACTCTCTACCAGACTCTCTAGAAGACTCTCTACCAGACTCTCTACCAGACTCTCTACCAGACTCTCTAGAAGACTCTCTACCAGACTCTCTACCAGACTCTCTACCAGACTCTCTACCAGACTATCTACCAGACTCTCTACCAGACTCTCTACCAGACTCTCTACCAGACTCTACCAGACTCTCTACCAGACTCTCTACCAGACTCTACCAGACTCTCTAGAAGACTCTCTACCAGACTATCTACCAGACTCTCTACCAGTCTCTCTACCAGTCTCTCTACCAGACTCTCTACCAGACTCTACCAGACTCTCTACCAGACTCTCTACCAGACTCTCTACCAGACTCTCTACCAGACTCTACCAGACTCTCTACCAGTCTCTCTAGAAGACTCTCTACCAGACTCTCTACCAGACTCTCTACCAGTCTCTCTAGAAGAATCTCTACCAGTCTCTCTAGAATACTCTCTACCAGACTCTCTACCAGACTCTCTACCAGACTCTCTACCAGACTCTAGAAGACTCTCTACAGACTCTCTACCAGACTCTCTACCAGACTCTACCAGACTCTCTACCAGACTCTCTAGAAGACTCTCTACCAGACTCTCTACCAGACTCTCTACCAGTCTCTCTAGAAGACTCTCTACCAGTCTCTCTAGACTCTCTACCAGACTCTCTACCAGACTCTCTACCAGACTCTCTACCAGACTCTCTACCAGACTCTCTACCAGACTCTCTACCAGACTCTCTCTCTTCCAGACTCTCTAGAAGACTCTCTACCAGACTCTCTACCAGACTCTCTACCAGACTCTCTACCAGACTCTCTAGAAGACTCTCTACCAAGACTCTCCAGACTCTCTACCAGACTCTCTACCAGACTCTCTACCAGACTCTCTACCAGACTCTCTACCAGACTCTCTAGACTCTCTACCAGACTCTACCAGACTCTCTACCAGACTCTCTAGAAGACTCTCTAGAGACTCTCTACCAGACTCTCTACCAGACTCTCTAGACTCTAGACTCTCTACCAGACTCTCTACCAGACTCTCTACCAGACTCTCTACCTCTCTAGACTCTCTACCAGACTCTCTCCAGACTCTCTAGAAGACTCTCTCTCTACCAGACTCTCTACTCTAGAAGACTCTCCACCAGACTCTCTACCAGACTCTCTACCAGACTCTCTATCTACCAGACTCTCTACCAGACTCTCTACCAGACTCTCTACCAGACTCTTCTACCAGACTCTCTACCAGACTCTCTACCAGACTCTCTAGAAGACTCTCTACCAGACTCTAGAAGACTCTCTACCAGACTCTCTAGACTCTCTACCAGTCTCTCTAGACTCTCTACCAGACTCTCACCACCCAGACTCTCTACCAGACTCTCTACCAGACTCTCTACCAGACTCTCTACCAGACTCTCTACCAGTCTCTCTAGAAGACTCTCTACCAGACTCTCTAGACTCTCTAGAAGACTCTCTACCAGACTCTCTACCAGACTCTCTACCAGACTCTCTACTCTCTACCAGACTCTCTAGACTCTCTAGACTCTCTACCAGACTCTCTACCAGACTCTCTACCAGACTCTCTACCAGACTCTCTACTCAGACTCTCTAGAAGACTCTCTACAGACTCTCTACCAGACTCTCTACCAGACTCTCTAGAAGACTCTCTACCAGACTCTCTACCAGACTCTCTACAGACTCTCTACCAGACTCTACCAGACTCTCTACCAGACTCTCTAGACTCTACCAGACTCTCTACCAGACTCTCTACCAGTCTCTCTAGAAAGACTCTCCAGACTCTCTACCAGACTCTCTACCAGACTCTCTACCAGACTCTCTACAAGACTCTCTACCAGACTCTCTACCAGACTCTCTACCAGACTCTACCAGACTCTCTACCAGACTCTCTACCAGACTCTCTAGAAGACTCTCTACCAGACTCTCTACCAGACTCTCTACCAGACTCTCTACCAGACTCTCTACCAGACTCTCTAGAAGACTCTCTACCAGACTCTCTGCAGACTCTCTGCCAGACTCTCTACCAGACTCTCTCTCTACAGACTCTCTAGAAGACTCTCTCTAGAGACTCTCTACCAGACTCTCTACCAGACTCTCTACCAGACTCTCTAGAAGACTCTCTACCAGACTCTCTACCACAGACTCTCTACCAGACTCTCTACCAGACTCTCTACCAGACTCTCTACCAGACTCTACCAGACTCTCTACCAGACTCTCTACCAGACTCTCTACCAGACTCTCTACCAGACTCTCTACCAGACTCTCTAGAGACTCTCTACCAGACTCTCTACCCAGACTCTCTACCAGACTCTCTACCAGACTCTCTACCAGACTCTCTAGAGACTCTCTACCAGACTCTCTACCAGACTCTCTACCAGACTCTCTACAAGACTCTAGACTCTCTACCAGACTCTCTACCAGACTCTCTACCAGACTCTCTAGACTCAGACTCTCTACCAGACTCTCTACCAGACTCTCAGACTCTCTACCAGACTCTCTAAGACTCTAGAAGACTCTCTACCAGACTCTCTAGAAGACTCTCTACCAGACTCTCTACCAGACTCTCTACCAGACTCTCTACCAGACTCTCTACCAGACTCTCTACCAGACTCTACCAGACTCTCTACCAGACTCTCTACCAGACTCTCTAGAAGACTCAGACTCTCTACCAGACTCTCTAGACTCTCTACCAGACTCTCTACCAGACTCTCTACCAGACTCTCTACCAGTCTCTCTAGAGACTCTCTACCAGACTCTCTACCAGACTCTCTACTCTCTAGACTCTCTAGACTCTCTACCAGACTCTCTACCAGTCTCTCTAGACTCTCTACCAGACTCTCTACCAGACTCTCTACCAGACTCTCTACCAGACTCTCTAGACTCTCTACCAGACTCTCTACCAGACTCTCTAGACTCTCTACCAGACTCTCTACCAGACTCTCTACCAGACTCTCTACCAGACTCTCTACCAGACTCTCTACCAGACTCTCTACCAGACTCTCTACCAGTCTCTCTTGACAACTCTCTACCAGACTCTCTACCAGACTCTCTAGAAGACTCTCTACCAGACTCTCTACCAGTCTCTCTAGAAGACTCTCTACCAGACTCTCTACCAGACTCTCTACCAGACTCTCTACCAGACTCTCTACCAGACTCTCCAGACTCTCCTACCAGTCTCTCTAGAAGACTCTCTACAGACTCTAGACTCTCTACCAGACTCTCTACCAGACTCTCTACCAGTCTCTCTAGAAGACTCTCTACCAGACTCTACCAGACTCTCTACCAGACTCTACCAGACTCTACCAGTCTCTCTAGAGACTCTCTACCAGACTCTCTACCAGACTCTCTACCAGACTCTCTACCAGACTCTACCAGACTCTCTACCAGACTCTACCAGACTCTCTACCAGTCTCTCTAGAAGACTCTCTACCAGACTCTCTCTCTACCAGACTCTCTAGAAGACTCTTTAGTCTCTCTAGAAGACTCTCCACCAGACTCTCTACCAGACTCTCTACCAGACTCTCTACCAGACTCTAGAAGACTCTCTACCAGACTCTCTACCAGACTCTCTACCAGACTCTCTACCAGACTCTCTAGAAGACTCTCTACCAGACTCTCTACAAGACTCTCTACCAGACTCTCTACCAGACTCTCTAGACTCTCTACCAGACTCTCTACTCTCCAGACTCTCTACCAGACTCTACCAGACTCTCTACCAAGACTCTCTACCAGACTCTCTAGAAGACTCTCTACCAGACTCTCTACCAGACTCTCTACCAGTCTCTCTAGAAGACTCTCCACCAGACTCTCTACCTCTCTAGACTCTCTACCAGACTCTAGAAGACTCTCTACCAGACTCTCTACCAGACTCTCTACCAGACTCTCTACCAGACTCTCTAGAAGACTCTCTACCAGACTCTCTACAAGACTCTCTAGACTCTCTACCAGACTCTCTACCAGACTCTCTACCAGACTCTCTACCAGACTCTCTACCAGACTCTCTAGAAGACTCTCCAGACTCTCTACCAGACTCTACCAGACTCTCTACCAGTCTCTCTAGACTCTCTACCAGACTCTACCAGACTCTCTACAGACTCTCTACCAGTCTCTCTAGAAGACTCTCTACCAGACTCTCTACCAGACTCTCTACCAGACTCTCTAGAAGACTCTCTACCAGACTCTACCAGACTCTACCAGACTCTCTACCAGACTCTCTACCAGACTCTCTACCAGACTCTCTAGAAGACTCTCTACCAGACTCTCTACCAGACTCTCTACCAGACTCTCTACCAGACTCTCTACCAGACTCTCTAGACTCTCTACCAGACTCTCTACCAGACTCTCTACAGACTCTCTACCAGACTCTCTACCAGACTCTCTACCAGACTCTCTACCAGACTCTCTACCAGACTCTCTAGAAGACTCTCTACCAGACTCTCTACCAGACTCTCTACCAGACTCTTCTCTACCAGACTCTCTACCAGACTCTCTAGAAGACTCTCTACCAGACTCTCTACCAGACTCTCTGCCAGACTCTCTACCAGACTCTCTAGAAGACTCTCTCTAGAAGACTCTCTACCAGACTCTCTACCAGACTCTCTACCAGACTCTACCAGACTCTCTACCAGACTCTCTAGAGACTCTCCTACCAGACTCTCTACCAGACTCTCTACCAGACTCTCTACCAGACTCTCTACCAGACTCTCTAGAAGACTCTCTACCAGACTCTCTACCAGACTCTCTACCAGACTCTCTACCAGACTCTCTACCAGACTCTCTACCAGACTCTCTACCAGACTCTCTACCAGACTCTCTACCAGACTCTCTCCAGACTCTCTACCAGACTCTCTACCAGACTCTCTACCAGACTCTCTACCAGACTCTCTACCAGACTCTCTACCAGACTCTCTACCAGACTCTCTACCAGACTCTCTAGAGACTCTCTACCAGACTCTCCAGACTCTCTACCAGACTCTCCAGACTCTCTACCAGACTCTACCAGACTCTCTACCAGACTCTCTACCAGACTCTCTACCAGACTCTCTACCAGACTCTCTAGACTCTCTACCAGACTCTAGACTCTACCAGACTCTCTACCAGACTCTCTACCAGACTCTCTAGAAGACTCTCAGACTCTCTACCAGACTCTCTACCAGACTCTCTACCAGACTCTCTACCAGACTCTCTAGAAGACTCTCTACCAGACTCTCTACCAGACTCTCTACCAGACTCTCTACCAGACTCTCTAGAAGACTCTCTACCAGACTCTCTAGACTCTCTACCAGACTCTCTAGACTCTCTACCAGACTCTCTAGAAGACTCTCTACCAGACTCTACCAGACTCTCTACAGACTCTACCAGACTCTCTACCAGACTCTCTACTCTACCAGACTCTCTAGAAGACTCTCTACCAGACTCTCTACCAGACTCTCTACCAGACTCTCTACCAGACTCTCTACCAGACTCTCTACCAGACTCTACCAGACTCTCCAGTCTCTCTAGAAGACTCTCTACCAGACTCTCTTCAGACTCTAGACTCTCTACCAGACTCTCTACCAGAAGACTCTCTACCAGACTCTCTACCAGACTCTCTATCAGACTCTCTACCAGTCTCTCTAGAAGACTCTCTACCAGACTCTCTACCAGACTCTCTACCAGTCTCTCTAGAAGACTCTCTACCAGACTCTCTACCAGACTCTCTACCAGACTCTCTACCAGACTCTACCAGACTCTCTACCAGACTCTCTACCAGACTCTCTAGAAGACTCTCTACCAGACTCTCTAGAAGACTCTCTACCAGACTCTCTACCAGACTCTCTACCAGACTCTCTACCAGTCTACCAGACTCTAGACTCTCTACCAGACTCTCTACCAGACTCTACCAGACTCTCTACAGACTCTCTACCAGACTCTACCAGACTCTCTACCAGACTCTACCAGACTATCTACCAGACTCTCTACCAGACTCTCTACCAGTCTCTCTACCAGACTCTCTACCAGACTCTACCAGACTCTCTACCAGACTCTCTACCAGACTCTCTACCAGTCTCTCTAGAAGACTCTCTACAGTCTCAGACTCTCTACCAGACTCTCTACCAGACTCTCTACCAGACTCTCTACCAGACTCTCTACCAGACTCTCTACCAGACTCTCTACTCTCTACCAGACTCTCTACAGACTCTCTACCAGACTCTCTACCAGACTCTCTAGAAGCTCTCTACCAGACTCTCTACCAGACTCTCTACCAGACTCTCTACCAGACTCTCTACCAGACTCTCTACTCTCTACCAGACTCTACCAGACTCTCTACCAGACTCTCTACCAGACTCTCTACCAGACTCTCTACCAGACTCTCTCTAGAAGACTCTCTACCAGACTCTCTACCAGACTCTCTACCAGACTCTCTACTCAGACTCTCTACCAGACTCTCTAGACTCCCTACCAAGACTCTCTACCAGACTCTCTACCAGACTCTCTACCAGACTCTACCAGACTCTCTACCAGACTCTCTACCAGACTCTCTCTAGACTCTAGACTCTCTACCAGACTCTCTACCAGACTCTCTACCAGACTCTCTACCAGACTCTCTACCCAGACTCTCTACCAGACTCTCTACCAGACTCTCTAGGAGACTCTCTACCAGACTCTCTACCAGACTCTTTGCAGACTCTCTACCAGACTCTCCACCAGACTCTCTACCAGACTCTCTCTCTACCCAGACTCTCTACCAGACTCTCTACCAGTCTCTCTAGAAGACTCTCTGCAGACTCTCTACCAGACTCTCTACCAGACTCTCTACCAGACTCTACCAGACTCTCTACCAGACTCTCTACCAGACTCTCCTAGAAGACTCTCTACCAGACTCTCTACAGACTCTCTACCAGACTCTCTACCAGACTCTCTACCAGACTCTCTACCAGACTCTCTACCAGACTCTCTACCAGACTCTAGAAGACTCTCTACCAGACTCTCTACTCTCTGCCAGACTCTCTACCAGACTCTCTACCAGACTCTCTACCAGACTCTCTACCAGACTCTCTACCAGACTCTCTACCAGACTCTCTACCAGACTCTCTCTACCAGACTCTCTAGAAGACTCTCTGCCAGACTCTACCCAGACTCTCTACCAGACTCTCTAGACTCTCTACAGACTCTCTACCAGACTCTCTAGAAGACTCTCTACCAGACTCTCTACCAGACTCTCTACCAGACTCTCCAGACTCTCTCTACCAGACTCTCTACCAGTCTCTCTAGAAGACTCTCTACCAGACTCTCTAGACTCTCTACCAGACTCTCTACCAGACTCTCTACCAGACTCTCTAGAAGACTCTCTACCAGACTCTCTACCAGACTCTACCAGACTCTCTACCAGACTCTCTACCAGACTCTCTAGAAGACTCTCTACCAGACTCTCTACCAGACTCTCTACCAGACTCTCTACCAGACTCTCTACAGACTCTCTAGAAGACTCTCTACCAGACTCTCTAGACTCTACTACAGACTCTCTACCAGACTCTCTACCAGACTCTCTAGACTCTCTACCAGACTCTCTACCAGACTCTCTACAGACTCTCTACCAGACACTCTACAAGACTCTCTACCAGACTCTATACCAGACTCTCTACCAGACTCTACCAGACTCTCTACCAGACTCTCTAGAAGACTCTCTGCCAGACTCTCCTACCAGACTCTCTACCAGACTCTCTGCAGACTCTCTACCAGACTCTCTACCAGACTCTCTACAGACTCTCTACCAGACTCTCTACCAGACTCTCTACCAGTCTCTCTACCAGACTCTATACCAGACTCTCTACCAGACTCTCTACCAGACTCTCTACCAGACTCTCTACCAGTCTCTCTAGAAGACTCTCTACCAGACTCTACCAGACTCTCTACAGACTCTACCAGACTCTCCACCAGTCTCTAGAAGACTCTCTACCAGACTCTACCAGACTCTCTACCAGACTCTCTACCAGACTCTCTACCAGACTCTCTAGAAGACTCTCTACCAGACTCTCTAGACTCTCTACCAGACTCTCTGCAGACTCTACCAGACTCTCTACAGACTCTACCAGACTCTCTCACTCTCTAGACTCTCTACCAGACTCTCTACCAGACTCTCTACCAGACTCTACCAGACTCTCTACTCTAGACTCTCTACCAGTCTCTCTAGAAGACTCTCTACCAGACTCTCTACAGACTCTCTACCAGACTCTCTACCAGACTCTCTACCAGTCTCTCTACCAGACTCTCTCAGTTCTCTACCCAGACTCTAGACTCTCTACCAGACCAGACTCTCTACCAGACTCTCTACTCTCTACCAGACTCTCTACCAGACTCTCTACCAGACTCTCTAGTCTCTCTAGACTCTCTGCAGACTCTCTACCCAGACTCTCTACCAGACTCTCTACCAGTCTCTCTAGAGACTCTCTACCAGTCTCTCTAGAAGACTCTCTACTCTAGACTCTCTACCAGACTCTCTACCAGACTCTCTACCAGACTCTAGAAGACTCTCTACCAGACTCTCTACCAGACTCTCTACTCTCTCCAGAAGACTCTCTACCAGACTCTCTACCAGACTCTCTACCAGACTCTCTACCAGACTCTCTACCAGACTCAGACTCTCTACCAGACTCTCTACCAGACTCTCTACCAGACTATCTCTACCAGTCTCTCTACCAGACTCTCTACCAGACTCTCTACCAGACTCTCTACCAGACTCTACCAGACTCTCTACCAGACTCTCTACCAGACTCTCTACCAGACTCTCTACCAGACTCTCTAGACTCTCTACCAGACTCTCTCTCTACCAGACTCTCTACCAGTCTCTACCAGTCTCTCTCAGACTCTCTATCAGACTCTCTACCAGACTCTAGAAGACTCTCTACCAGACTCTCTACCAGACTCTCTACCTCTCTACAGTCTCTCTCTAGAAGACTCTCTACCAGACTCTCTTCCAGTCTCTCTACCCTCTCAGACTCTCTACCAGACTCTCTACCAGACTCTACCAGACTATCTACCAGTCTCTCTAGGAGCTCTCTACCAGACTCTCTTCCAGACTCTACCAGACTCTCTACCAGACTCTCCTAAACTCTCTACCAAACTCTACCAGACTCTCTACAGACTCTCTATCAGACTCTCTACCAGTCTCTCTACCAGACTCTCTACCAGACTCTCTACCAGACTCTCTACCAGTCTCTCTAGAAGACTCTCTACCAGTCTCTCCAGAAGACTCTCTACCAGACTCTCTACCAGACTCTCTACCAGACTCTACCAGACTCTCTACCAGACTCTCTAGAAGACTCTCTACCAGACTCTCTACCAGACTCTCTACCAGACTCTCTAGAAGACTCTCTACCAGACTCTCTACCAGACTCTCTACCAGACTCTCTACCAGACTATCTACCAGACTCTCTACCAGACTCTCTACCAGACTCTCTACCAGACTCTACCAGACTCTCTACCAGACTCTCTACCAGACTCTCTACCAGACTCTCTAGAAGACTCTCTACCAGACTATCTACCAGACTCTCTACCAGACTCTCTACCAGTCTCTCTACCAGACTCTCTACCAGACTCTACCAGACTCTCTACCAGACTCTCTACCAGACTCTCTCTGCAGACTCTCTCTCTACCAGACTCTCTCTCTACCAGACTCTCTCTAGAGACTCTCTACAGACTCTCTACCAGACTCTCTACCAGTCTCTCTAGAAGAATCTCTACCAGTCTCTCTAGAATACTCTCTACCAGACTCTCTACCAGA
The DNA here is from genome assembly GCF_021184085.1 of Oncorhynchus gorbuscha. NCBI lineage: Eukaryota > Metazoa > Chordata > Actinopteri > Salmoniformes > Salmonidae > Oncorhynchus > Oncorhynchus gorbuscha. Next base: position 12,807 of record NW_025751036.1, read on the forward strand.
CTCTCTACCAGACTCTCTACCAGACTCTGAAGACTCTCTACCAGACTCTCTACCAGACTCTCTACCAGACTCTACCAGACTCTCTACCAGACTCTCTAGAAGACTCTCTACCAGACTCGCTACCAGACTCTCTGAGACTCTCTACCAGTCTCTCTAGAAGACTCTCTGCAGACTCTCTAGACGACTCTCTATCTCTAGACTCTCTACCAGACTCTCTACCAGACTCTCTACCCTCTCTAGAAGACTCTCTACAGACTCTCTACAGACTCTCTACCAGACTCTCACAGACTCTCTAGAGACTCTCTAGAAGACTCTCTACCAGACTCTCTACCAGACTCTCTACCAGACTCTCTACAGACTCTCTAGAAGACTCTCTACCAGACTCTCTACAAGACTCTCTACCAGACTCTCTACCAGACTCTCCACCAGACTCTCTACCAGACTCTCTACCAGACTCTCTGCAGACTCTCTACCAGACTCTCTACCAGACTCTCTACCAGACTCTCTACCAGACTCTCTACCAGACTCTCTAGACTATCTACCAGACTCTCTAGAAGACTCTCTACCCAGACTCTCTAGAAGACTCTCTACCAGACTCTCTAGACGACTCTCTACCAGACTCTCTACCAGACTCTCTAGAAGACTCTCTACCAGACTCTCTACCAGACTCTCTACCAGACTCTCTACCAGACTCTCTACTAGAAGACTCTCTAGAAGACTCTCTGCACCAGACTCTCTACAGACTCTCTACCAGACTCTCACAGACTCTCTACCAGACTCTCTACCAGACTCTCCACCAGACTCTCTCTAGACTCTCTACCAGACTCTCTACCAGACTCTCTACCAGACTCTCTACCAGACTCTCACCAGTCTCTCAGAAGACTCTCTACAGACTCTCTAGACTCTACCAGTCTCTCTACCCAGACTCTCTGCCAGACTCTCTACCAGACTCTCTACCAGACTCCCAGAAGACTCTCTACCAGACTCTCTCCAGACTCTCTACCAGACTCTCCTACCAGACTCTCTACCAGACTCTCTACCAGACTCTCTACCAGACTCTACCAGACTCTCTACCAGTCTCTCTAGAAGACTCTCTACCAGTCTCTCTCTACCAGACTCTCTATCCAGACTCTCTACCAGACTCTCTAGACTCTTTACCCAGACTCTCTCCAGACTCTAGAAGACTCTCCACCAGACTCTCTACCAGACTCTCTACCAGACTCTTTACCAGACTCTCTAGAAGACTCTCACCAGACTCTCTACCCAGACTCTCTACCAGACTCTCTACCAGACTCTCTACCAGACTCTCTACCAGACTCTCTAGACTCTCTACCAAGACTCTCTACCAGACTCTCTACCAGACTCTCTACCAGACTCTCTACCAGACTCTCTACCAGACTCTCTAGAAGACTCTCTGACAGACTCTCTACCAGACTCTCTACCAGACTCTCTACCAGACTCTCTACCAGACTCTCTACAGACTCTCTACCAGTCTCTCTACTCTCCCACCAGACTCTCTACCAGACTCTACCAGACTCTCTACCAGTCTCTCTAGAAGACTCTCTAACTCTACCAGACTCTCTACCAGACTCTCTACCCAGTCTCTCTAGAAGACTCTCTACCAGACTCTCTACCAGACTCTCTACCAGACTCTCTACAGACTCTATACCAGACTCTACTCTCTACAGACTCTCTACCAGACTCTCTACCAGACTCTCTACAAGACTCTCTACCAGACTCTCTACCAGACTCTCTACCAGACTCTCTACCAGACTCTCTAGAAGACTCTCTACCAGACTCTACAAGACTCTCTACAAGACTCTCTAGAAGACTCTCTACCAGACTCTCTACCAGACTCTACAAGACTCTCTAGACTCTCTACCAGACTCTCTACCAGACTCTCTACCAGACTCTCTAGACTCTACCAGACTCTCTGAGACTCTCTGCACTCAGACTCTCTAGATGACTCTCTACCAGACTCTCTACCAGACTCTCTACCAGACTCTCACCAGACTCTCTAGACTCTCTACCAGACTCTCTAGAAGACTCTCTACAGACTCTCTAGGAGACTCTCTACCAGACTCTCTACCACAGACTCTCTACCAGACTCTCTAAGACTCTCTACCAGACTCTCTACCAGACTGTCTACCAGACTCTCTACCAGACTCTCTACCAGACTCTCTAGAAGACTCTCCAGACTCTCTACCAGACTCTCTACCAGACTCTCTACCAGACTCTCTACCAGACTCTCTAGAAGACTCTCTACCAGACTCTCTACCAGACTCTCTACCAGACTCTCTACAAGACTCTCTACCAGACTCTCTTACCAGACTCTCTAGGAGTCTCTACAGACTCTCTACCAGACTCTTTACCAGACTCTCTACCAGACTCTCTCTCTCTACCAGACTCTCTACCAGACTCTCTACCAGTCTCTCTAGACGACTCTCTACCAGACACTCTCTAGACTCTCTACCAGTCTCTCTACCAGACTCTCTACCAGACTCTCTACCAGACTCTCTACCAGACTCTCTAGGAGCTCTCTACCAGACTCTCTACAGACTCTACCAGACTCTCTACCAGACTCTACCAGACTCTCCACCAGTCTCTCTAGAAGACTCCTACCAGACTCTGAAGACTCTCTACCAGACTCTCTACCAGACTCTCTACCAGACTCTCTACCAGACTCTCTACCAGACTCTCTACAGACTCTAGACTCTCTACCAGACTCTCTACCAGACTCTCTACCAGACTCTCTACCAGACTCTCTACCAGACTCTCTACCAGACTCTCTACCAGACTCTCTACCAGACTCTACCAGACTCTCTACCAGACTCTACCAGACTCTCTACCAGTCTCTCTACCAGACTCTCTACAGACTCTACCAGACTCTCTACCAGACTCTCTACCAGAAGAAGACTCTCTACCAGTCTCTCTCTAGAAGACTCTCTACCAGACTCTCTACCAGACTCTCTACCAGACTCTCTACTCTCTAGACTCTCTACCAGACTCTACCAGACTCTCTACCAGACTCTCTACCAGACTCTCTACCAGACTCTCTGGACTCTACCAGACTCTCTACAGACTATCTACCAGACTCTCTACCAGACTCTCTCTACCAGACTCTCTAGAAGACTCTCTACCAGACTCTCTACCAGACTCTCTACCAGACTCTCTACCAGACTCTCTACCAGACTCTCTACCAGACTCTAGACTCTCTACCAGTCTCTCTAGAAGACTCTCTACCAGACTCTACTAGACTCTCTACCAGACTCTCTACCAGACTCTCTACCAGACTCTCTAGAAGACTACCAGACTCTCTACCAGACTCTCTACCAGACTCTACCAGACTCTCTACCCAGTCTCTAGAAGACTCTCTACAGACTCTCCAGACTCTCTGGACTCTCTACCAGACTCTAACTCTCTACCAGACTCTCTAGAAGACTCTCTACCAGACTCTCTACCAGACTCTCTACCAGACTCTCTACCAGACTCTCTAGAAGACTCTCTACCAGACTCTCTACCAGACTCTCTACCAGACTCTCTACCAGACTCTCTACCAGTCTCTCTAGGACGACTCTACCAGACTCTCTACCAGACTCTCTACCAGACTCTCTACCAGACTCTCTACCCAGTCTCTCTAGAAGACTCTCTACCAGACTCCTACCAGACTCTCTACCAGACTCCTACCAGACTCTCCACCAGTCTCTCTAGAAGACTCTCTACCAGACTCTACCAGACTCTCTACCAGACTCTCTACCAGACTCTCTACCAGTCTCTCTAGAAGACTCTCTACCAGACTCTCTACCAGACTCTACCAGACTCTCTACCAGACTCTACCAGACTCTCTACCAGACTCTACCAGACTCTCTACCAGTCTCTCTAGAAGACTCTCTACCAGACTCTCTACCAGACTCTC
>NW_025751037.1:0-16721 GCF_021184085.1 Oncorhynchus gorbuscha
CTCCAGCCCTACCCCTAACCCTGCCCTCTCCAACCCTACCCCTAACCCTGCCCTCTCCAGCCCTACCCTAACCCTGCCCTCTCCAGCCCTACCCCTAACCCTGCCCTCTCCAGCCCTACCCCTAACCCTGCCCTCTCCAGCCCTACCCCTAACCCTGCCCTCTCCAGCCCTACCCCTAACCCTGCCTCTCCCAGCCCTACCTGTCCAGCTCCTAACCTCTCCAGCCCTACCCCTAACCCTGCCCTCTCCAGCCCTACCCCTAACCCTGCCCTCTCCAGCCCTACCCCTAACCCTGCCCTCTCCAGCCCTACCCCTAACCCTGCCCTCTCCAGCCCTACCCCTAACCCTGCCCTCTCCAGCCCTACCCCTAACCCTGCCCTCTCAGCCCTACTCTACCCACCCTACCCTCTCCAGCCCTACCCCTAACCCTGCCCTCTCAGCCTACCCTAACCCTGCCAGCTCAGCCCTACCCTAACCCTGCCCTCTCAGCCCTACCCCTAACCCTGCCTCTCACCTTCCCCTAACCCTGCCCTCTCCAGCCCTACCCTAACCCTGCCCACCTCTCCCAGCCCTACATCTCCAGCCCTACCTGACCCTGCTCTCTCCAGCCCTACCCTAACCCTGCCCTCTCCAACCCTACCCCTAACCCCTGCCCTCTCCTAGCCCTGACCTGCCCTAACCCTGGCCCTCTCCAGCCCTACCCCTAACCCTGCCCCTCTCCTAGCCCCTACCCCCTAACCCCTGCCCTCTCCAGCCCTACCTCCTCAGCCCTGCTCCTCTCCCAGCCCTACCCTAACCCTGCCCTCTCCAGCCCTACCCTAACCCTGACCCTCTCCAGCCCTACCCCCTAGCCCTACCCCCTACCCCTGCCCTACCTGCCCTCTCCAACCCTACCCCTAACCCTGCCCTCTCCAGCCCTACCCCTAACCCTGCCCTCTCCAGCCCTACCCTAACCCCCTGCCCTCTCCAGCCCTACCCCTAACCCTACCCTCTCCAGCCCTACCCTAACCCTGCCCTCTCTAGCCCTACCCCTAACCCTCGCCCTCTCCAGCCCTACCCTAACCCGGCCCGCTCCAGCCCTACCTGCTCCAGCTCTACCCGCCCCAGCCCTACCCCTAACCCTACCCTCTCCAGCCCTACCCCTAACCCTGCCCTCTCTAGCCCTACCCCTAACCCTGCCCTCTCCAGCCCTACCCCTAACCCGGCCCGCCCCAGCCCTACCTGCTCAAGCTCTACCCGCCCCAGCCCTACCCCTCTCTGAACCAGCCGGCCCCACTGCTAAATATTTGAAGAAATCTGACAAAGATGGAGCGCAGAAATCCATTCGAGGCTCTAAGAGCGTGAAATAGGTGCTGACAGCTTCCACACAATGGCGGCAAGCAGATAAAACCCAAAAGACCTCTCTATCTCTCTCTCTCGCTCGGTTCCTGTCAGGTGGCACCACGGGGAGGTTAGAGACTTGTAGTCATTTAACAGATGCTCTGATCATTGACTGACGTGGTGAGGTGTGATGGTAAACTCATTAGGGATCTATTCAGTCTGTAAAGTGATATCAATTCAAAGGTAATTTCTGATTGAGCCGACATATGCAGCATTTACCGTGAATGCAGTCTCTGCTAACGATGGAACATTACCTTTTCAATCATGCATTAAAGCCGAACTTCCGCGATGCGTATTGAATAGAGTGGATTGTCTGTGATTTTGGCTGTGGATTGATCTGTTGTGGTGAAAAGGCTGAAGCATGGACTACTTAAAGTGGCCCTCCAGTCTCCTTTTCACCTCAGTTAATAACACATGATTCACTTAACAAAAGGCAAATCTCAATAACTAGTCCAGGTAAGTCATGACATGGCACAAGTGGGAGGGACCTTTCCTATTTGATTCTCTATTGATCCTCAAGTAAGATGGAGGCTGATGACATCACAAATGCCCTCCCGCTTTGGGCTGGACGTGTCAATGTGTAGTTCATGCATGCATAATCTATGAGTAAAATGACTGTTTTACCATAATTAATATGAAATCTGGCAGCTGTGCTGCATATTTTCCTACATTTCTCCCATGTAGATACCCACCCTAGCAATTCAGTTCTAACTTCAATGCGTGTGCTGCCACTTCTGGACCTCTTTTTGGATCGTGGCGCTACTTTCAGAACTACTGGCTAAAAGTACACAAAAGTACCAGAGAATCTCTTTAATGGTGGGTAATTGATTCCTGGCAACAGTCAGTAGATTTGGATCATTACCATGCATCTGTTGGTCAATTTCCTCAACGAATTTGTCAGGTCTATATAATTATCAAACATACATTAGTAATGGAAAGGAAACACAGACTTTTGTTTAAGTATTAAAATATGGCTATTTTTAGTAATTGTAGGCAGAAGTTGATACAGAGTACAGTATAACAATATATGATAGTTCTCCCCAAGTTCTGCCAAAATGTCTAAGACATCTTGTAACATCCTGTAACTCATACAGTCTCTCCCAGTCCTGTGCGTGAGTTTCCATGGCAACACCATTATAATACATCTGACCTCCCCTGACAGCAGTAACCATCTTATCAGTAATTGAAAGTTCAGAAATGGGTTTGACGGAAACTTGACCTTTCATCACAAGTATAAGAGGTCATAACAAGGTGACGAAACCATCTTCTGACAGCTGGCTGGTTTCATCAGGTCCTTGGCAGCCTTGTGTTCTCAGAAAACCAGATAACCACAGTGGGATCCAGACAGGAGGAGTCTGAATGTAGACGCCTTCTGACAGTGTCTGAAGGTCAGAACACTCAGAAACAGGTTTTAACACACACACACACACACACACACACACACACACACACACACACACACACACACACACACACACACACACACACACACACACACACACACACACACACACACACACACACACACACACACACAGGGGTCTCCTGAAGAGGAGACCTTACAGTTTATCATAATGTATTAACCCTTTTAAAAGGTATAAGGCCTTGGTTTAACCCTCTTCATAACTAGTGTGTGTGTGTGTGTATATAATAAATGTCTATTCAATATGTGTGTGTGTGTGTGTGTGTGTGTGTGTGTGTGTGTGTGTGTGTGTGTGGAACCCTGACAGATTGTGCATCTGTAGACACGTGAAACATTATACAGCCCGCCCGACAAACAACACAGCTCACAACACACTGTAGCCCACTGCTTCAGCACCAGCACACTGTGACCCACTGCTGGCACAAACACGCATAATGACCTGCTGTGACACCCTGCTAGCACCAACACATGTAACACCCTGCTGGCACCAGCACTACTGTAAACCACTGCTAGCACCAACGCACTCTGTGACCCACTGCTGGCACCACATAATGTAACCCCTGCTAGCACCAACACTCATGTAACCCACTGCTGGCACTAACGCACTGTGACCCACTGCTGGCACCGTCACATGCGACCCACTGCTAGCACTAACACACTGTAACCCACTGCTAGCACCAACACACTGTAACCCACTGCTAGCACCAACACACTGTAACCCACTGCTAGCACTAACACACTGTAACCTACTGCTAGCACCATCACACTGTAACATACTGCTAGCACCAACACACTGTAACCCACTGCTAGCACCATCACACTGTAACATACTGCTAGCACCAACACACTGTAACCCGCTACTAGCACCAACACACTGTAACCCACTGCTAGCACCATCACACTGTAACATACTGCTAGCACCAACACACTGTAACCCGCTACTAGCACCAACACACTGTAACCCACTGCTAGCACCAACACACTGTAACCCACTGCTAGCACTAACACACTGTAACCCACTGCTAGCACCAACACACTGTAACCCACTGCTAGCACTAACACACTGTAACCCCCTGCTAGCACCATCACACTGTAACATACTGCTAGCACCAACACACTGTAACCCACTGCTAGCACCAAACACTGTATTACTGTGACACCCTGCTGGCATGACTAATGACCCACTGCTGGCACTAACGCAATGACCCCCTGCTGGCACCATCACTGTGACATGCTGCTGGCACCAACACACTGTGACACTGCTGGCACCAAGCACACTGTGGCCCACTGTAACACCCTGCTAGCACCAACACACTGTAACCCACTGCTAGACAACACTGTGGCCACTGCTGGCACAAACTGCTGTGGCCCACTGTGACACCTGCTGGCGCAACCACTGTAACCCACTGCTGCACCAGCACGCACTATAACACCCTGCTAGCGCCAACACACTGTAAGCCCACTGCTGGCACCGAGCCTGCTGTAAACCCACTGCTGGGACCAAGCACGCTGTAAACGCATTTGTAACCCCTGCTGGCGCCAGCTTGTACTGGACCCCTGCTGGCACCGGCACGCTGGCTTGCTGTGACACTGTAGGCCATAACTGGCGCAAAGGCAATGTAACCCACTGCTAGCACCATTACACTGTAACCCACTGCTAGCACCATCACACTATAACCCACTGCTAGCACCAACACACTGTAACCCACTGCTAGCACCAACACACTGTAACCCACTGCTAGCACCAACACACTGTAACCCGCTACTAGCACCAACACACTGTAACCCACCGCTAGCACCAACACACTGTAACCCACTGCTAGCACCAACACACTGTAACCCGCTACTAGCACCAACACACTGTAACCCACTGCTAGCACCAACATACTGTAACCCACTGCTAGCACCAACACACTGTAACCCACTGCTAGCACCAACACACTGTAACCCACTGCTAGCACCAACACACTGTAACACACTGTAACACACTGTAAACCACTGCTAGCACCAACACACTGTAACCCACTGCTAGCACCAACACATTGTAACCCACTGCTAGCACCAACATACTGTAACCCACTGCTAGCACCAACACACTGTAACACACTGTAACACACTGTAAACCACTGCTAGCACCAAATACACTGTAACCCACTGCTAGCACCAACACATTGTAACCCACTGCTAGCACCAACATGCTGCAACCCACTGCTGGCACCAACACACTGTAACACACTGTAACACACTGTAAACCACTGCTAGCACAAACACACTGATGACCACTGCTAGCACCGTTACACTGTAAAACCACTGCTAGCACCAACATACTGTAACCCACAGCTGGCACCATCACACTGTAAACCACTGCTAGCACAAACACTGTAAACCCACTGCTAGCACCAACACACTGTAACCCACTGCTAGCACCAACACACTGTAACATACTGCTAGCACCAACACACTGTAACCCACTGCTATCACCAACATACTGCAACCCACTGCTAGCACCAACATACTGCAACTCCACTGCGCACCATCACACTATAACCCACTACAGCACCAACACACTGTAACCCACTGCTAGCACTAACACACTGTAACCCACTGCCAGCACCAACACACTATAACCCACTGCTAGCACCAACACAATGGAACCCAACGCTAGCACCAACACACTGTAACCTACTGCTAGCACCAACACACTGTAACCGCCGCTGCGCCAACACACTGTGACCCACTGCTAGCACCAACACACTGTAACCCGCTACTAGCACCAACAACCTGTAACCCACTGCTAGCACCAACACACTGTAAACCACTGCTGGCACAAACACACCGTTAACCCACTGCTGGCACCAACACACTGTAACCCGCTGCTGGCGCAACACCAACCCACTGTTGGCACCAACACACTGTAACCCGCCACTAGCACCAACACACTGTAACCCACTGCTAGCACCAACACACTGTAACCCACTGCTAGCACCAACACACTGTAACCCCGCTACTGGCACCAACACACTGCAACCCGCTACTAGCACCAACACACTGTAACCCACTGCTGGCACCAACACACTGTAACCCACTGCTGGCACCATCACAAATGACATGCTGCTGGCACCAACACATGTGACCCCTGCTAGCACCAACACACTGTGACATGCTGTAACCCACTGCTAGTGCTAACATGCTGTAACCCACTGCTGGCTAACATACTGTAACCCCTGCTAGTGCTAACATACTGTAACCCACTGCTAGTGCTAACATACTGTGATCCACTGCTGGTGCTAACATACTGTAACCCACTGCTAGTGCTATCATACTGTAACCCACTGCTGGCGTAACGTTCTGTAACCCACTGCTGGTGCTAACATGCTGCAACCCACTGCTAGTGCTAACATACTGTAACCCACTGCTGGTGCTATCATGCTGTAACCCACTGCTGGGCGCTTAACGTTCTGTGCCCCACTGCTGGTGCTAACATACTGTGGCCACTGCTGGTGCTAACATACTGTAACCCACTGCTAGTGCTATCATACTGTAACCCACTGCTGGCGGCTAACACTGTAACCACTGCTAGTGCTAATCCTTGTTGAGACACTGAAGCAAATCGGAACAGGAACTTGCTCTGAAGAGCAGGGAAGAGTTCGTCAGAAATCAGAGATTCTACAGAAAACTGTCTTTCAGCTAGGGTCTGTATTAGTAACGGACACAGAGGCAATATCTGAATATAATATATAATTATACAACTGTTAGTGTGTGCATGTGCATGATTTTGTGTGTGTACATGCATGCGGGTAGTGGTACGGCCTGTGATGGCAACGCAGTATTCAGGAGATTCGAAGCAATCATCTTTCCCAGAGGGATTATGGGACTAAAGCCAGAGCGTTCCATTCGGAGAGGATAAAACCTACAGTATTAATCTAGTGGGTAGGCCTGTTCACAGCCCTTCCCCCTTTCTCTCCCTCCCTCCACCCCCACGCCTCCTCACCATTACCAGGCAGAGCACCCACCCCACCCTCCTCCATAAACCCCCCACGCCTCCTCACCATTACCAACAGAGCACCCACCCACCCCCACCCTCCCTCCACCAACCCCCATGCCTCCTCACCATTACCAAGCAGAGCACCCACCCACCCACCCTCCTACACCACCCCCCACGCCTCCGCACCATTACCAAGCAGGCACCCACCCACCCCCACCCTCCCTCCACCAAACCCCCATGCCTCCTCACCATTACAAGCAGAGCACCCACCACCCCCACCCTCCCTCCACCAACCCCCACGCCTCCGCACCATTACCAGGCAGAGCACCCACCCACCCCCACCCTCCTCCACCAACCCCACGCCTCTGCACCATTACCAGGCAGATAGCAGACAGAACACCCATCTCATACACTTGCATAACACATAGTCTCTCTTTCACTTTCTCTCTTTGTCTCTCTCTTAACCCCGACTCCTCCTCCTCCTCCCCACACACACACACACACACACACAGAAAGTGGTCATGCATACGCTCACATAGACCGTAGACTTCGCAAACACATTCGTGCGCACATGCACATCTGCCCTGAGAGGCACACTCTTTTATCTCCCTCCTTCCCAGATGTATCTATACAAACTGACACAAGCCATTAGCCATTATTCTGCTCATACTGTTCATACAAATATAGCCCTTGGTTCTAACCAGACCTGACTGCCCTTGACCAGCACAAAAACATCCTGTGGCGTTCTGCATTGGCATCGAAAAGCCCCCGTGATATGCAACTTTTCAGGGAAGTTAGGAACAAATATACACAGGCAGTTAGAAAAGCTAAGGCTTTTTCAAACAGAAATGTTCCTCCTGTAGCACTAAGTTCTGGGACACTGTAAAGTCCACCTCCTCCCAGCTGCCCACTGCACTGAGGCTAGGAAAAACGGTCACCACCGATAAATCCACTATAATTGAGAATTTAAATAAGCATTTTTCTACGGCTGGCCATGCTTTCCACCTGGCTACCTCTACCCCGGTCAACAGCGATGCACCCCCCATAGCAACTCGCCCATCCAGCATCACTTGCCCTCCTCCTGCCTGCATCTTCCCGCCCGTCCAGCATCACTACTCTGGACGGTTCTGACAGAATATGTGGACAACTACAAATACCTTGGTATCTGGCTAGACTGTAAACTCTCCTTCCAGACTCACATTAAGCATCTCCAATCCAAAATTAAATCTAGAATTCGCTTCTATTTCGCAACAAAGCATCCTTCACTCATGCTGCCAAACATACCCTCGTAAAACTGACTATCCTACTGATCCTCGACTTCGGCACTGTCATTTACAAAATAGCCTCCAACACTCTACTCAACAAATTGGATGCAGTCTATCACAGTGCCATCCGTTTTGTCACCAAAGCCCCATATACTACCCACCACTGCGACATGTATGCTCTCGTTTGCTGGCCCCTAGCTACATGTTGTCGCCAAACCCACTGGCTCCAGGTCATCTACAAGTCTCTGCTAGGTAAAGCCCCACCTTATCTCAGCTCACTGGTCACCATAGTAGCACCCACCTGTAGCACGCGCTCCAGCAGGTATATCTCACTGGTCACCCCAAAGCCAACTCCTACTTTGGACACCTTTCCTTCCAGTTCTCTGCTGCCAATGACTGGAATGAACTGCAAAAATCACTGAAGCTGGAGACTCATATCTCCTCACTAGCTTTAAGCACCAGTTGTCAGAGCAGCTCACAGATCACTGCACCTGTAAATAGCCATCCAACTACCTCATCCCCACACTGTATTTATTTATCTTGCTCCTTTGCACCCCAGTATCTCTACTTGCACATTTATCTTCTGCACATCTACTATTCAGTGTTTAATTGCTATATTGTAATTACTTCGCAACCATGGCCTATTTATTGCCTTACCTCCCTTATCTTACCTCATTTGCTCGCATTGTATATAGACTTATTTTTTCTGTATTATTGACTGTATGTTTGTTTTACTCCATGTGTAACTCTGTGTTGTGTCGAACTGCTGTGCTTTATCTTGGCCAGGTCGCAGTTGTAAATGAGAACTTGTTCTCAACTTGCCTACCTGGTTAAATACAGGTGAAATAAAAAATGTATAAATACCCATCCTCCACAGAGCTCTATGTTGTTCATACCCGTCCTCCACAGAGCTCTATGTTGTTCATACCCATCCTCCACAGAGCTCCATGTTGTCATACCATCCTCCACAGAGCTCTATGTTGTTCATACCCGTCCTCCACAGAGCTGTAAACATACCCGTCCTCCACAGAGCTCCATGTTGTTCATACCCATCCTCCACAGAGCTCCATGTTGTTCATACCCATCCTCCACAGAGCTCCATGTTGTTCATACCCGTCCTCCACAGAGCTCCATGTTGTTCATATCCATCCTCCACAGAGCTCTATGTTGTTCATACCCATCCTCCACAGAGCTCTATGTTGTTCATACCCACCCTCCACAGAGCTGTAAACATACCTATCCTCCACAGAGCTCTATGTTGTTCATACCCATCCTCCACAGAGCTGTATAAATACCCATCCTCCACAGAGCTCTATGTTGTTCATACCCGTCCTCCACAGAGCTCTATGTTGTTCATACCCATCCTCCACAGAGCTCTATGTTGTTCATACCCATCCTCCACAGAGCTCTATGTTGTTCATACCCGTCCTCCACAGAGCTCTATGTTGTTCATACCCATCCTCCACAGAGCTCTATGTTGTTCATACCCATCCTCCACAGAGCTCTATGTTGTTCACACCCATCCTCCACAGAGCTGTAAACATACCCGTCCTCCACGGAGCTCTATGTTGTTCATACCCATCCTCCACAGAGCTCTATGTTGTTCACACCCATCCTCCACAGAGCTGTAAACATACCCATCCTCCACAGAGCTCTATGTTGTTCATACCCATCCTCCACAGAGCTCTATGTTGTTCATACCCGTCCTCCACAGAGCTCTATGTTGTTCATACCCGTCCTCCACAGAGCTCTATGTTGTTCATACCCATCCTCCACAGAGCTGTAAACATACCCGTCCTCCACAGAGCTCTATGTTGTTCACACCCATCCTCCACAGAGCTCTATGTTGTTCACACCCATCCTCCACAGAGCTCTATGTTGTTCATACCCGTCCTCCACAGAGCTCTATGTTGTTCATACCCATCCTCCACAGAGCTCTATGTTGTTCATACCCGTCCTCCACAGAGCTCTATGTTGTTCACACCCATCCTCCACAGAGCTCTATGCTGTTCACACCCATCCTCCACAGAGATGTAAACATACCCGTCCTCCACAGAGCTCTATGTTGTTCATACCCATCCTCCACAGAGCTCTATGTTGTTCATACCCATCCTCCACAGAGATGTAAACATACCCATCCTCCACAGAGCTGTAAACATACCCGTCCTCCACAGAGCTGTAAACATACCTTGCTCTGTGGTGACTTCAAGTGACAGGACTCCTGTGCCCAGATGTGCCCCGTGCCTCTACTCTACTGTAAAGGCGCCTGAAAGCTTCCCAGCCGAAACAGTTCAGAAGAGATTGTGCATCTATGATGACGACATTTTGGTTTTCGGTGAGGGTTTTTCAGGTGTTCAGGCACACAACATTTTTTCTGGAGGCAAGCCAAAATTCGGGGACCGATGTCTACGCTACCATCGTCGATAATTGGTCAACAGTAGGGATTCTTCAAAAAGTCTTCGTTGTCATTCAACGAGAGACAACTCGTTTTTTTTTTTTTTAAACACATTAGTTAGATGTAAAATTGTGGGACTAAGATCTCCTTAAAAACTTCAAAATTAATTGACAGATTTCTTGAGTTATCTTAGATTCATTCGGACTATTTTGAGGAAGTGTATATTGGCTAAGGCGTCTCAAAAATGCACAAACTGTACTAGTCGCCACTTTTTTCTCGTTTATCAAGTGAGGGTTTTTAAGTGTATGCGAGCACACTTAGCTGAGGTCTGCTAGCATGCTGACACCTTAACTCCCACCCACACAGATGGTGGATTCATTAGGAATACTGTCTGCGCTGGGGCAGTTGTGTCTATGTTAGTGGTAGTGAAGTTAGTTAGTCCGACAGGCTCCACAGTTCTGATGGATGACAGTATCACCATGCCCAGCTTGCCCTTGCTTTGAGGTGACTTCTGAGTGTGTGTTTGTGTGTGCATGCATTCGTGCGTGTCAGGGGGGGGTGGTTCGGGTTACTGCAAATATGCACTCTCATTCAGATCAAATAGGCATTCCCAGATCAGATTCCAAGAGGTTTCAGAAACGATCTGTATACAGTGTCATAGAACCATAGAACCATCATAGAACCAATATCTATACAGTGTCATAGAACCATAGAACCAGGTCATAGAACCGATATGTATACAGTGTCATACAACCATAGAACCGTCATAGAACCGCTATGTATACAGTGTCATAGAACCATAGAACCGTCATAGAACCGCTATGTATACAGTACCATAGAACCGTCATAGAACCGATATGTATACAGTGTCATAGAACCATAGAACCGCTATGTATACAGTGTCATAGAACCATAGAACCGCTATGTATACAGTGTCATAGAACCATAGAACCGTCATAGAACCGATATGTATACAGTGTCATAGAACCATAGAACCATCATAGAACTGCTATGTATACAGTGTCATAGAACCATAGAACCATCATAGAACCGCTATGTATACAGTACCATAGAACCGTCATAGAACCGATATGTATACAGTGTCATAGAACCATAGAACCGATATGTATACAGTGTCATAGAACCATAGAACCATAGAACCGATATGTATACAGTGTCATAGAACCATAGAACCGATATGTATACAGTGTCATAGAACCATAGAACCGATATGTATACAGTGTCATAGAACCATAGAACCATAGAACCGATATGTATACAGTGCCATAGAAGGGTCCTAACGGCGTGGTATCTGCTTCAGGACACTTGTATTCATCATTATGCAAACACTGTATTGACGTGAACTAACTTCGCATCAATATAGTTAGATGATGCCTCATAGACCAGAATTGGGAATGTTGACTCTTAATATGATGACTGGCAAGACCCAAGATTCTGGACGTTTTTCCCATTCAAGTATTTTCTAAATGAAAAATCATTAGTAAAAATGTAGATTCAGATGATGAACATACGGTGTTTTTCATACTTTCATACTAGTCTGCACAAAGCTATTTGGATGTGAATTTATTCTGACCTATTTCTTACTGAATAATAAAAAATAAAACATGTTTTATTGCCACATATACTGGATAGGCTCAGTGAAATGTGTTGTTTTACAGGGTCAGCCATAGTAGTATGGCACCCATGGAGCTAATTAGGGTTAAGTGCCTTACTCAAGGGCACATTGACAGATTTTTATCCTTGTCGGCTCAGGTATTCTAACCACTGACCTTTTGGTTACTGGGCCAATGCTCTAACCTGCTAAACTACCTGCCCACAGCCCAACAGCCTACGCAGGGGTTTCAAATCTTACCCTACGAAGTCCGGACTACTGCTGCTTTTCCGTTCTACTTGATCATTTATGGCACCCATCTGGTGTCCCTGGTCTAAGTCAGTCCCTGATTAGAGGGGAACCATTTAAAAAGCATTGGAACTGGCTTCGGGTCCAGAGTTGAGTTTGAGAGCTATGAAGACATGATCAGTACAGTAGAACAGATAGATATAATTCTCCTGACTCTGATATACTGTTAGTCATCAGTTGTCATGCAGGTGGAAGTCAACAACATCTCTCTTCTGCCGTGTACAGTAATTCATGGATGACTCTTCCCCGAACTACACCCCCCGTCTCCGTCCCACCCTGAACTCTGGTGCGTTTCTCCCCTTAGTTCGGTTTGTCTGGACTGGTGTGAACATCATTCATACTCAGATGCGCACACTAAATGACGCACAGCCATTTCAATTTGTCCCGTGGTGCAGTTCGCTGCAGGTGAGAACGAGGTCCGGACCAAACACAGGAAAAGAACCAGAGGCGCACAATATTATTGGTTGTTTGACTAAAGAGGATGTGATGAAATGCACAAGGTATGTGCTCCAACGGGTAGTATAACTTTTTCATTATATTTCATTATATCACAACGGTTTGATTTGTCTTATCTTAGCAATTTCTTCTCAGCTAGCTACATAGCCGTCTTTGTATCAAAGATAATTGCGTAATTATCGTATTTCGCCGTCCTAACGTAGTCTTCACTAGCCAGCTAGCTAACGTCCACTGATTAGCTGCACTGGAGAAACTATTACACTCAACTGAACGACTTGATTAGTTTAGTGTTAGCTAGCTACATAGCTGTCTTTGCTGTCTTCGTATCATCGTATCCAAGATAATTGTGTTGTTTAGGTTTAGAGTGTGTAGTCTTAGAGTGATTATCTTAATTTACCGAGGTTAGCTAGCCAGCTATTTGTCGTCCTTAACGTAGGTGACTCTGCTAGCTAGCCAACAGCTAGCCAACGCTAGCCAACGTCTTCTGTATAGAACTCAACTACCCGGTCGCATTCACAGGTAGTATCACATTTTCACTTCATTTCATTACAGTACAACGGTTTGATTTGTTTGATCGTAGCTAGCTACTTAGCTAGCTACATAGCCGTCTTTGTATCAAAGATAATTGTGTAGTCTAGAGCGATTTTCTAGGTTCGCTAGCCATCTATTGTCGTTCTTTTAGCATAGCGTAACGTAAACAACACTGCTAGCTAGCCTGCTAGCCCCGAATAGCAACACTGCAGAAACTATTACACTCAACGGAACGACTTGATTAGTGTAGTGTCAACAACGCACCCACTGCCAGCTGGCCTACTTCAGCAGTACTGTATCATTTTAATCATTTTAGTCAATAAGATTCTTGCTACGTAGCTTAACTTTCTGAACATTCGAGACGTGTAGTCCACTTGTCATTCAATCTCCTTTGCATTAGCGTAGCCTCTTCTGTAGCCTGTCAACTATGTGTCTGTTTATCCCTGTTCTCTCCTCTCTGCACAGACCATACAAACGCTCCTCACCGCGTGGCCGCGGCCACCCTACTCTGGTGGTCCCAGCGCGCACGACCCACGTGGAGTTCCAGGTCTCCGGTAGCCTCTGGAACTGCCAATCTGCGGTCAACAAGGCAGAGTTCATCTCAGCCTATGCCTCCCTCCAGTCCCTCGACTTCTTGGCACTGACGGAAACATGGATCACCACAGACAACACTGCTACTCCTACTGCTCTCTCTTCGTCCGCCCACGTGTTCTCGCACACCCGAGAGCGTCTGGTCAGCGGGGTGGTGGCACCGGGATCCTCATCTCTCCCAAGTGGTCATTCTCTCTTTCTCCCCTTACCCATCTGTCTATCGCCTCCTTTGAATTCCATGCTGTCACAGTTACTAGCCCTTTCAAGCTTAACATCCTTATCATTTATCGCCCTCAGGTTCCTCGGAGAGTTCATCAATGAGCTTGATGCCTTGATAAGCTCCTTTCCTGAGGACGGCTCACCTCTCACAGTTCTGGGCGACTTTAACCTCCCCCGTCTACCTTTGACTCTTTCCTCTCTGCCTCCTTCTTTCCACTCCTCTCCTCTTTTGACCTCACCCTCTCACCTTCCCCCCTACTCACAAGGCAGGCAATACGCTCGACCTCATCTTTACTAGATGCTGTTCTTCCACTAACCTCATTGCAACTCCCCTCCAAGTCTCCGACCACTGCCTTGTATCCTTTTCCCTCTCGCTCTCATCCAACACCTCCCACACTGCCCCTACTCGGATGGTATCGCGCCGTCCCAACCTTCGCTCTCTCTCCCCCGCTACTCTCTCCTCTTCCATCCTATCATCTCTTCCCTCCGCTCAAACCTTCTCCCACCTATCTCCTGATTCTGCCTCCTCAACCCTCCTCTCCTCCCTCTCTGCATCCCTTGACTCTCTATGTCCCCTATCCTCCAGGCCGGCTCGGTCCTCCCCTCCCGCTCCGTGGCTCGATGACTCATTGCGAGCTCACAGAACAGGGCTCCGGGCAGCCGAGCGGAAATGGAGGAAAACTCGCCTCCCTGCGGACCTGGCATCCTTTCACTCCCTCCTCTCTACATTTTCCTCCTCTGTCTCTGCTGCTAAAGCCACTTTCTACCACGCTAAATTCCAAGCATCTGCCTCTAACCCTAGGAAGCTCTTTGCCACCTTCTCCTCCCTCCTGAATCCTCCTCCCCCTCCCCCCTCCTCCCTCTCTGCAGATGACTTCGTCAACCATTTTGAAAAGAAGGTCGACGACATCCGATCCTCGTTTGCTAAGTCAAACGACACCGCTGGTTCTGCTCACACTGCCCTACCCTGTGCTCTGACCTCTTTCTCCCCTCTCTCTCCAGATGAAATCTCGCGTCTTGTGACGGCCGGCCGCCCAACAACCTGCCCGCTTGACCCTATCCCCTCCTCTCTTCTCCAGACCATTTCCGGAGACCTTCTCCCTTACCTCACCTCGCTCATCAACTCATCCCTGACCGTTGGCTACGTCCCTTCCGTCTTCAAGAGAGCGAGAGTTGCACCCCTTCTGAAAAAACCTACACTCGATCCCTCCGATGTCAACAATTACAGACCAGTATCCCTTCTTTCTTTTCTCTCCAAAACTCTTGAACGTGCCGTCCTTGGCCAGCTCTCCCGCTATCTCTCTCTGAATGACCTTCTTGATCCAAATCAGTCAGGTTTCAAGACTAGTCATTCAACTGAGACTGCTCTCCTCTGTATCACGGAGGCGCTCCGCACTGCTAAAGCTAACTCTCTCTCCTCTGCTCTCATCCTTCTAGATCTATCGGCTGCCTTCGATACTGTGAACCATCAGATCCTCCTCTCCACCCTCTCCGAGTTGGGCATCTCCGGCGCGGCCCACGCTTGGATTGCGTCCTACCTGACAGGTCGCTCCTACCAGGTGGCGTGGCGAGAATCTGTCTCCTCACCACGCGCTCTCACCACTGGTGTCCCCCAGGGCTCTGTTCTTGGCCCTCTCCTATTCTCGCTATACACCAAGTCACTTGGCTCTGTCATAACCTCACATGGTCTCTCTTATCATTGCTATGCAGACGACACACAATTAATCTTCTCCTTTCCCCCTTCTGATGACCAGGTGGCGAATCGCATCTCTGCATGTCTGGCAGACATATCAGTGTGGATGACGGATCACCACCTCAAGCTGAACCTCGGCAAGACGGAGCTGCTCTTCCTCCCGGGGAAGGACTGCCCGTTCCATGATCTCGCCATCACGGTTGACAACTCCATTGTGTCCTCCTCCCAGAGCGCCAAGAACCTTGGCGTGATCCTGGACAACACCCTGTCGTTCTCAACTAACATCAAGGCGGTGGCCCGTTCCTGTAGGTTCATGCTCTACAACATCCGCAGAGTACGACCCTGCCTCACACAGGAAGCGGCGCAGGTCCTAATCCAGGCACTTGTCATCTCCCGTCTGGATTACTGCAACTCGCTGTTGGCTGGGCTCCCTGCCTGTGCCATTAAACCCCTTCAACTCATCCAGAACGCCGCAGCCCGTCTGGTGTTCAACCTTCCCAAGTTCTCTCACGTCACCCCGCTCCTCCGTTCTCTCCACTGGCTTCCAGTTGAAGCTCGCATCCGCTACAAGACCATGGTGCTTGCCTACGGAGCTGTGAGGGGAACGGCACCTCAGTACCTCCAGGCTCTGATCAGGCCCTACACCCAAACAAGGGCACTGCGTTCATCCACCTCTGGCCTGCTCGCCTCCCTACCACTGAGGAAGTCTCAGCCCAGTCAAAACTGTTCGCTGCCCTGGCCCCCAATGGTGGAACAAACTCCCTCACGACGCCAGGACAGCGGAGTCAATCACCACCTTCCGGAGACACCTGAAACCCCACCTCTTTAAGGAATACCTAGGATAGGTTAAGTAATCCCTCTC
>NW_025751038.1:0-15000 GCF_021184085.1 Oncorhynchus gorbuscha
GGTTGGTTAGGTATATCTCAGGGAGTTTTACAGTGTGGTTAGGTATATCTCAGGGAGTTTTACAGTGTGGTTGTGTTTGGTTAGGTATATCTCAGGGAGTTTTACAGTGTGGTTAGGTATATCTCAGGGAGTTTTACAGTGTGGTTAGGTATATCTCAGGGAGTTTTACAGTGTGGTTAGGTATATCTCAGGGAGTTTTACAGTGTGGTTGTGTTTGGTTAGGTATATCTCAGGGAGTTTTACAGTGTGGTTGTGTTTGGTTACAAGTACAGCCTCAGCAGGGTTTCAGTGTTTAACCGTGACCATGTGTGGTCACGTCTCAGGAGGGTTAGAGCAGTGGGGTGAAAGTGTGGTGTCAGAAAATGTAAGAGCGGTCTAGCTTGTTTAACCATGACCACTTAAGGTCGAGTCTCAGGGGAAACGGCTTCTTAGCAGAGCTCCACTGGGGAGCCAGAACTAGTGGATGGACAACACATGCACACAGACACGTATGTACACACACACACACACACACACACACACACACACACACACACACACACACACACACACACACACACACACACACACACACACACACACACACACACACACACACACACACACACACACACACACACACACACACACACACACACGCAAGACAGATTGAGAGAGAGCATTTAGTCTCTGTGAATGAGTATCGTAGGGACCAGTGAGATGAGCAGCAGCAGAACAGGAACAGATTTCAGCCAAGCAGAAAGTGCAGGGAGAAGTGTGTGTGTGTTTGAGGACTGACCTTCCAGATCACTGGGTCCACAGTGAATCAGTTTAGCTGCAGATAACAGGGACAGTGGAGTCAGTCAGACCCTATCAAACCCACATCTCCCCTGCCTCACCCTGTCTTCCTCCTCTACCCCCCTCTCTCTCTCTCACCGCTGTCTTCCTCATCTACTCCCCTCTCTCTCCGGTCACCCCCCTCTCGCTCACCTGTCTCACTCCTCTACCATGCTCTCCCTCCTCTACCCCCATCTCTCCCCCTGTCTCCCTCCTCTACCCCCTCTCTCTCTCCCCTGTCTCCCTCCTCTACCCCCTCTCTCTTTCCTCTCTCCCCTGTCTCCCTCCTCTACCCCCTCTCTCCCCCTGTCTCCCTCCTCTACCCCCTCTCCCCCTGTCTCCCTCCTCTACCCCCCTCTCTCCCTCCCGTCTCCCTCCTCTACCCCCTCTCTCCCCCTGTCTCCCTCCTCTACCCCCCTCTCTCTCCCACCTGTCTCCCTCCTCCTACCCCCATCTCTCTCCCCCTGTCTCCCTCCTCTACCCCCTCTCTCCCTCCCCTGTCTCCCTCCTCTACCCCCCTCCTCTCTCTCCCTGTCTCCCTCCTCTACCCCCCGTCTCTCCCCCTGTCTCCCTCCTCTACCCCCTCTCTCTCCCCTGTCTCCCTCCTCTACCCACCCCTCTCCCTCCTCTACCCCCTCTCCCCAGTCTCCCTCCTCTACCCCCGTCTCTCCCCTGTCTCCCTCCTCTACCCCCTCTCCCCAGTCTGCCTCCTCTACCCCCTGCCTCTCCCCTGTCTCCCTCCTCTACCACCCCTCTCCCTCCTCCACCCCCTCTCCCCAGTCTCCCTCCTCTACCCCCATCTCTCCCCTGTCTCCCTCCTCTACCACCCCTCTCCCTCCTCTACCCCCTCTCCCCAGTCTCCCTCCTCTATCCCCGTCTCTCCCCCTGTCTCCCTCCTCTACCACCCCTCTCCCTCCTCTACCCCCTCTCCCCAGTCTCCCTCCTCTACCCCTCTCTCCCCAGTCTCCCTCCTCTACCCCCTCTCCCCAGTCTCCTTATTGTCATGCAAAACATATGTTTACGTTTCCAAAGCAAGTGAAATAGATGATAAACAAAAGAGAAATATACAATAGAAAATGTACAGTAAACATTACACTCACAAAAGATATGGGAGTTGATCAGAATTGGATCCGTGTTATATAACTGATTCAAGTATTTTTTGCCAGATCCCAACAGGTATGTCAATTATTATGTTCTTTTTTTGGAAAACCATTATTTTTGTCTTAATGAGAATTTCTGTCAGGGCTCAGGTCTGACAGAATATGTGCATAAATATAGGTGCTGCTGTAGGCAGTGATGGAAAAAGTACCCAATTGTAATACTTGAGTAAAAGTAAAGATACCTTAATAGTGACTCCCCATCCCGCACGAGGGAGCATAATCATCGACTGACACTAATTAGCATAACGCAATGGACATAAATATTCCTAGAAAATATTCCTATTCATGAAAATCACAAGTGAAATATATTGAGACACAGCATTTGTGTAAGTTTATCGATAGCCTAGCATAGCATTTTGTCCAGCTAGCAGCAGGTAACTTGGTCACGGAAATCAGAAAAGCAATCAAATTAAATCGTTTACCTTTGATGAGCTTCGGATGTTTTCACTCACGAGACTCCCAGGTAGATAGCCAATGTTCCTTTTTTCCAAAAATATTATTTTTGTAGGCGAAATAGCTCCGTTTGTTCTTCACGTATGGCTGAGAAATCGCACGGAAATTGCAGTCACGAAAACACTGAAAAATGTTCCAAATTAGCTCCATAATATCGACAGAAACATGGCAAACGTTGTTTATAATCAATCCTCAAGGTGTTTTTCAAATATCTATTCAATAATATATCCACTGGGACAATTCGTTTTTCAGTAGGACCGATTGGAATAATGGCTACCTCTGTATTTTACGCGAGAATCACTCTGGGAGCATCAGGTGACCACTTGCGCAATGTAGCCGCTTACGGGTATTCTTCAACATAAATGCGTAAAACTACGTCACAATGCTGTAGACACCTTGGGGAATATGGAGAAAAAGTAATCTGGTTGATAGCCCATTCAGAGCTCAATAGGGACGCATTGGAACGCAACGCTTTCAAAACATGAGGCACTTCCGGATTGGATTTGTCTCAGGCTTTCGCCTGCAACATCAGTTCTGTTATACTCACAGACAATATTTTAATAGTTTTGGAAACTTTAGAGTGTTTTCTATCCTAAGTTGTCAATTATATGCATATTCTAGCATCTTGTCCTGACAAAATATCCCGTTTACTATGGGAACAATATTTTTCCAAAATTAAAATACTGCCCCTAGTCACAAAAAGGTAGAAAATGACTGTAAATGAAAAGTAAAAGTGAAGTTCTCCCAGTAAAATACAACTTGAGTAAAAGTCTAGGTGCTGCTGTAAGCCCTCCTTGGTTGGGGACAGAAGCACCGGATCATCAGCAAACAGTAGACATTTGACTTCAGATTCTAGTAAGGTGAGGCCAAGTGCTGTAGACTCTCCTAGTGCCCTCGCCAATTTGTTGATGTATATGTTGATGAGGGTGGGGCTTAAGCTGCATCCCTGTCTCACCTCCCGGCCCTGTGGAAAGAAATGTGTGTGTTTGTTGCCATTTTTTTCCCACACACTTTTATAATGTTGTATGTTTTTCCCCCAACACCACTTTCCATCAATTTCCAAATATTGGGGAAGATGCCAGAGCTGAGGATGATGTTTAAGAGTTTAAGTATAGCCAATTGGAATTTGTGGTTAGTATATTTCATCATTTCATTTCGGATACCATCAACCCCAAAGACCTTTTTGGGTTGGAGGGCTTGTATTTTTTCCTGTAGTTCATTCAATGTAATTGGAGAATCCAGTGGGTTCTGGTGGTCTTTAATAGTTGATTCTAAGATTTGTATTTGATCATGTATATATTTTTGCTGTTTTTTCTTTGTTATCGAGCCAAAAATATTGGAGAAGTTTATCCATTCATCTCTGTTTTGGATAGATAACTCTTTGAGAGATTTCCAATCTTCCCAGAAGTGATTAGATTCTATGGATTCTTCAGTTACATTGAGCTGATTTCTGACATACTGTTCCTTCTTTTCCGTAGTGTATTTCTGTATTGTTTTAGTGATTCACCATAATGAAGGTGGAGGCTCAGGTTTTCTGGGTTTCTATATTTTTGGTTGGATACATTTCTCAATTTCTTACTTAGGTTTTTGGATTCTTCATCAAACCATTTGTCATTGTTGTTAATTCTCTTAGGTTGTCTGCTTGACGTTTTTAGATTTGATAAGGAAGCTGAGAGGTCAAATAAACTGTTGAGGTTTTCTACTGCCAAGTTTACACCTTCACTATGACAGTGAAACCTTTTGTCCAGGAAGTTGTCTGGAAGGGATTTGATTTGTTGTTGCCTAATTGCTTTTTGGTAGATTCCACACTGCTTTCCTTCCATCTATAGCATTTCTTAATATTATTCAGTCCCTTTGGCTTTGAAGCCTCATGATTGAGCACAGCTCTGTTCAAGTGGACTGACTGAAATGTTCTAGGAGAATCTGGGTTGAAGTCAGTGATAAGAAGAGATTACTACTGCCAAGAGATTTTTTTTATTTTTTATTTTACCTTTATTTAACCAGGCAAGTCAGTTAAGAACACATTCTTATTTTCAATGACGGCCTGGGAACAGGGGCAGAACGACAGATTTGTACCTTGTCAGCTCGGGGTTTGGAAACACGCAACCTTCTCGGTTAGTCCAACGCCTAACCACTAGCCCCTGAGATGGAGCTATAGGTGTACCTACCATGATCCTCGAAGCCTACCACTACAGTGTACATGTGGTCCTTCTTGTAGCTCAGTTGGTAGAGCATGGCGCTTGTAACGCCAGGGTAGTGGGTTCGATCCTCGATACGTAGAATGTATGCACACAT
This sequence comes from Oncorhynchus gorbuscha, assembly GCF_021184085.1. Lineage (NCBI taxonomy): Eukaryota > Metazoa > Chordata > Actinopteri > Salmoniformes > Salmonidae > Oncorhynchus > Oncorhynchus gorbuscha. The sequence goes on from NW_025751038.1 coordinate 4,725, forward strand.
GACTGTAAGTCGCGGATAAAAGCGTCTGCTAAATGGCATATATTATTATATATTATATTACATACCCAACGGCCGACAGAGCTGCAGGAGTTGTGACCCGTTTTTGTTGGTTATGTTGTTGTAGTTGTGTCTAGAGGGGCTATGGGGGAGTCTAGAGGCATATGGGGAGTTGTGTCTAGAGGGGCATATGGGGGAGTTGTGTCTAGAGGGGCATATGGGGGAGTTGTGTCTAGAGGGGCATATGGGGGGAGTTGTGTCTAGAGGGGCATATGGGGGAGTTGTGAGAGGGGCATATGGGGGAGTTGTGCTAGAGGGGCATATGGGGGAGTTGTGTCTAGAGGGGCATATGGGGGAGGGGAGCATATGGGGGGAGTTGTGTCTAGAGGGGCATATGGGGGAGTTGTGTCTAGAGGGGCACAGGGAGTTGTGTCTAGAGGGGCATATGGGGAGGGAATACTGTCACCTCCAGGTAGGTGTTTGTCTCCCTGTGTGCTGAGGGTGTCAGGTTCTTGTCCAGTTCTGGTATTTAGATCGTCACAGACTAGTACATGTCCCTGGAAATGATCCCTCCAGGACGGAGAAGCTGTCATTGTTAAAGTATTTGGATTCTATTGACAGAATATAAGAAGCACACATGAGGACATTTTCTTTGTTGAGATAAGTTCCCTATTAATTTCTAGTCAGATGTCAAATGTTTCTGTTTTTGACTAATGTAATGAGTGAGTTAGGTCTGCTCTATACCAAATTAGCATGCCCCATGAGTTCTCTTCCTGTTTCAGCTGTAGCTTGGTGGATGGGACTAGCAGCTCTCTGTAACCTAGAGGGCAACCAGTGGGTCTGTCTCCTCTATACCACACAGCTGGTAGTTTGGTGGATGAGACTACCGGCTCTGTAACCTAGAGGGCAACCAGGTGGGTCCGTCTCCTTTATTATCCTTTATTCTTGTAGGATGACAAATGTCTGTATTTCCAATTTCTTTGATGGAGTCTGATGGAGTTTGATGGAGTCTGATGGAGTCTGATGGAGTTTCTTTGTTGGAGTCTGGGTTCCTGCTCTTTAGGCCAAAGGCAGATGTCTTAGCTGGTAGTGTGTGGCTAAAGATGCTGTGGTCTGGGTGTAGGTTCTCTAAGTGGGTTCTCTCGGTGCAGGTCCTTCAGAGGGTGACTCAGCTGGCCTGTGACCGTGTCTCGCTGGTCTGGGCGGGTTGTCTGTTGCTCTGTTGCTCCTGTGTGAGGTGCTGGGGCTACGTTGAGGGCAGACGTCCTTCAGGAGTCCTGGCAAAAGTTGGGATTGTTGCTCTTGTAGAGGTGGACCTGGTCATAAAGGTCCAAGTCGAGGGAGTGAAGTGGTGCCAGGTAGAGGCACAGTCTCGCTGTATGTTGTCAAGGTGAAAGTCTTTCCCCAGTCTCCCTACTATCCCGCCATTTTGCTCCCCAGTCTCCCTCCTATCCCTCCGTTTTGCTCCCCAGTCTCCCTCCTATCCCTCCGTTTTGCTCCCCTGTCTCCTTCCTATCCCTCCGTTTTGCTCCCCAGTCTCCCTCCTATCCCTCCATTTTGCTCCCCTGTTTCCCTCCTATCCCTCCGTTTTGCTCCCCTGTCTCCCTCCTATCCCTCCATTTTGCTCCCCAGTCTCCCTCCTATCCCTCCGTTTTGCTCCCCAGTCTCCCTCTATCCCTCCGTTTTGCTCCGTCTCCCTCCTATCCCTCCGTTTTGCTCCCCAGTCTCCCTCCTATCCCTCCGTTTTGCTCCCCAGTCTCCCTCCTATCCCTCCGCTTTGCTCCCCAGTCTCCCTCCTATCCCTCCGTTTTGCTCCCCAGTCTCCCTCCTATCCCTCCGTTTTGCTCCCCAGTCTCCCTCCTATGCCTCCGTTTTGCTCCCCTGTCTCCTTCCTATCCCTCCGTTTTGCTCCCCTGTCTCCCTCCTATCCCTCCGTTTTGCTCCCCTGTCTCCCTCCTATCCCTCCGTTTTGCTCGCCAGTCTCCCTCCTATCCCTCCATTTTGCTCCCCAGTCTCCTTCCTATCCCTCCGTTTTGCTCCCCAGTCTCCTTCCTATCCCTCCGTTTTGCTCCCGTCTCCCTCCTATCCCTCCGTTTTGCTCCCCAGTCTCCCTCCTATCCCTCCGTTTTGCTCCCCAGTCTCCCTCCTATCCCTCCGTTTTGCTCCCCAGTCTCCCTCCTATCCCTCCGTTTTGCTCCCCAGTCTCCCTCCTATCCCTCCGTTTTGCTCCCCAGTCTCCCTCCTATCCCTCCGTTTTGCTCCCCAGTCTCCCTCCTATCCCTCCGTTTTGCTCCCCAGTCTCCCTCCTATCCCTCCGTTTTGCTCCCCAGTCTCCCTCCTATCCCTCCGTTTTGCTCCCCAGTCTCCCTCCTATCCCTCCGTTTTGCTCCCCAGTCTCCCTCCTATCCCTCCGTTTTGCTCCCCAGTCTCCTTCCTATCCCTCCGTTTTGCTCCCCAGTCTCCCTCCTATCCCTCCGTTTTGCTCCCCTGTCTCCCTCCTATCCCTCCGTTTTGCTCCCCAGTCTCCCTCCTATCCCTCCGTTTTGCTCCCCTGTCTCCCTCCTATCCCTCCGTTTTGCTCCCCAGTCTCCTTCCTATCCCTTCGTTTTGCTCCCCAGTCTCCCTCCTATCCCTTCGTTTTGCTCCCCTGTCTCCCTCCTATCCCTCCATTTTGCTCCCCTGTCTCCCTCCTATCCCTCAGTTTTGCTCCCCTGTCTCCTTCCTATCCCTCCGTTTTGCTCCCCAGTCTCCTTCCTATCCCTCCGTTTTGCTCCCCAGTCTCCCTCCTATCCCTTCGTTTTGCTCCCCAGTCTCCCTCCTATCCCTTCGTTTTGCTCCCCAGTCTCCCTCCTATCTCCATGACTTCTACCTGTATTCCCCTTTACAGACCCCCGTCCCCTCTCTTCCCTGTTTCCCACCCCTCTCACCCCTCTCACACATCTGTCACCTTCTCTCAGCTCTCTCCTTCCCCAACTTTTCCCCACCCAGCCCTCAGTCCATCCCCCTCCAAGACCCCCCCCCCTCCCTACCCTACCCCTCTCCCCTGCCCTCTATAATAGCCTGTGTATCTCCTTAGTCAGTTGGCCAGCTCAGTCAATCCCTTCCATCCCTGGTTTCTTTGCCAGCTGACTGGCTACCTGTCTGACTGACTGACTGACTAATTTAGTGACTGCAGCATTTTGATTGGAGCCAGCAACAGCAGCAACAACAGTATGGAGACAAACAGTCTATTAGGCCTCTCCTGCTTTTCCTCTTTCTCACTCTCTCTTTTTCTCCTTCCTTCCCTCCTCATTCTGTTCCCTGTCTTTATTTATCCCTGGTGCTAGTCTTTTTCTTTCATTATCTTTGCTGCTTGCTCACCCTCTGCACACATTCTCTCCCTTGGCAGCCTTCATATTAACCTCATCCACCCACTTCATCCCTCACTCCCTCACCCAGAAAGAGACACGGACAAGGAGAGGGGATATGCGTATAGAGAGGAGAGTGTGTGTTCTGAGCTAGCTCCAAGGGTCAGGGTTTGGACGATTTATCACCCACTCAGAGAGGAAGAGAGAGAACTGAATTGAGAGAGATCAGAGACAGAGAGACAGAGAGAGACAGAGAGGAGAGAGAGAAATGAAAGAGAGACAGACAGACAGAGATGAGAGAGAGAGAGACAGGAGAGAGAGAGACAGAGAGGAGAAAGTATGAGATTAAAATGGGCAAAAAACACAAACATTTCTTTGCACAGGGCTGGGGGATGAGACAGGGATGCAGCTTAGCCCCACCCTCTTCAACATATATACAAATTGGCGAAGGCACTAGAACAGTCTGCAGCAACCGGCCTCACCCTACTAGAATCTATAGTGAAATGTCTACTGTTTGCTGATGATCTGGTGCTTCTGTCACCAACCAAGGAGGGCCTACAGCAGCACCTAGATCTTCTGCACAGATTCTGTCAGACCTGGGCCCTGACAGTAAATCCCAGTAAAACAAAATAATGCCGTTCCAAAAAAGGTCTAGTTGTCCTGGACCACGAATATAACTTCCATCTAGACACCATGCCCTAAAGCACACAAAAAACCTCTACGTACCTCGGCCTAAACATCAGCGCCACAGGTAACTTCCACAAAGCTGTGAAAAACTGGGAGACAAGGCAAGAAGGGCATTCTATGCCATGAAAAGGAACATTTAATTTGACATAACAATTAGGATCTGGCAAAAATGCTTGAATCAGTGAAATAACCCATTGCCCTTTATGGTTGTGAGGTCTGGGGTCCGCTCACCAAACAAGAATTCACACTATGGGACAAACACCAAATTGGTACTTTGCATGCAGAATTCTGCAAAAAATCCTCTGTGTACAACGTAAAACACCAAATAATGCATGTAGAGTAAAATTAGGCCGATACCCGATAATTATTATCAAAATCCAGAAAAGAGCCGTTCAATTCTACATCCACCTAAAAGGAAGTGATTCCCAAACCTTCCATAACAAAGTCATCACCTACATGAACCTGGAGAAGAGTCCCCAAAGCAAGCTGGTCCTGGGGCTTTGTTCACAAACAGACCCCACACAGCCCTAGGACAGCTATACAATTAAACCCAAACAAATCATGAGAAAACAAAAAGATCATTATTTGACAGATTGGAAAGAATTGACAAAAATCAGAGCAAACAAGAATGCTATTTGGCCCCACACAGAGAGTACACAGTGGCAGAATACCTGACCACCGTGACTGACCCAAAATGAAGGAAATCTTTGACTATGTACAGACTCAGTGAATATACAATGATTCTTTCTTTAAAACTTATGCCGCGACCATTTGTAGTAGATGGTGGCAGATTGTAGTAAATTGCGTCCTTCTGGTAATAATTGCTGACATTTAAATAATGTGCCATAGAATTCTCTTTCCTTCCCCCCTCCCCTTCTCTCTTTCCTTCCCCCCTCCCCTTCTCTCTTTCCTTCCCCTCTCTCCTTCTCTCTTTCCTTCCCCTCTCTCCTTCTCTCTTTCCTTCCCCTCTCTCCTTCTCTCTTTCCTTCCCCTCTCTCCTTCGCTTCTTTCCTTCCCTCTCCTTCTCTCTCTTTCCTTCCCCCTCTCCCTTTCCTTCCCCCCTCTCCCTCTCTTTCCTTCCCCCATCTCCCTTTCCTTCCCCTCCTCTCTCCTTTCCTTCCCCTCTCCCTCTCTCTTTCCTTCCCCCTCTCCCCTCTCCTTCCCCATCTCCTTCTCTCTCTCTTTCCTTCCCTCTCTCCCTTTCCTTCCCCCTCTCCCTCTCCCTTTCCTTCCCCCTCTCCCTCTCTCTTCCTTCCCCTCTCCCTTTCCTTCCCCCTCTCCTCTCTCTCTTTCTTCCCCCTCTCCCTCTCCTTCCCCCATCTCCTCTCTCTCTTTCCTTCCCTCTCTCTCTCTCTTTCCTTCCCCCTCTCCCTCTCCTTCCCTCTCCCTTTCCTTCCTCTCCCTCTCCCCTTTACTTCCCCTCTCCCTCTCTCTTTCCTTCCCCTCTCCCTTTCCTCCCCCCTCTCCCTCTCCATCTCCCTTTCCTTCCCCTCTCTCTCCCCATCTCCCTCTCTCTTTCCTTTCCCCCCACTCCCTTCCTTCCCTCCTCTCCCTCTCTCTCTTCCTTCCCCCTCTCCCTTTCCTTCCCCCTCTCTCCCTCTCTCTCTCTCCTTCCTTCCCTCTCCCTTTCCTTCTCCCTCTCCCTCTCTCTTTCCTTCCCCCTCTCCCTTTCCCTTCTCCTCTCCCTCTCTCTCTTTCCTTCCTCCCCTCTCCCTCTCCTTCCCCCTCTCCCTCCCTTCCTTCCTCCTCTCCCTCTCTCTTTCCTTCTCCCCTCTCTTCCTTTCCCTCTATCCTGCCTGCCTTCTCTCTTCTTCCTTCCTCCCTCCCTCCTCTCTCTTTCCTTCCCCCTCTCCTCTCTCTCTCTTGCCTTCCCCTCTCCTCTCTCTCCTCTCCCTCGCCCCTCTCTCCCTCTCTCCGTCCCCCCCTCTCCCTCTCCCTCTCCTTCCCCCATCTCCTTCTCTCTTTCCTTTCCTCTATCCTGCCTGCCTCCCTCCCTTCCTCTCTGTCACTGTGATGAATGGCTAGCATTGGCTGTGTCTGTGTGTGATGAATGGCTGTAGCTTGGGTTGTGTGTGGACAGGCGGGCCTATAGGGTCTTGGCTGCAGTTAGCAGTGTTTAAGATGACTGGAGAACAGAGGGTTGCTGTCACACACACACACACACACACACACACACACACACACATACACACACACACAGGTGTAGACCTGTTCCATGTAGAGGAAGGTGCTTCTATGTAAAAGACAGTACATACAGCCAGCTGGGCACTGCCACAGAGTCACATAGTCGCACATAGTCGCACATAGTGGTACATAGTGGCACATAGTGGCACATAGTGACACATAGTGGCACAGTCACATAGACACATAGACACATAGACACATAGACACATAGTCACATAGTCACATAGTCACATAGACAAAAAAACGTACTGTATATTGATTCACTTCAAGAGCCATTAGAAGTGATTATCACCAATTATTTATTCTGACTGACAAACGTTCAGAGTGTGCGTGCCTGCGTGTGTGTGTGTGCGTAGTGTGAGTCATCCTCTACTTCTCTGGTACAAGTGTCTGAATAGCTTCTCTACGAAAGGACATCAAACCAAGAGAGAGAGAGGAGGGGAGGATATTTTCTGTGTCTCTTTTTTTTCTCTCTCCCTCTATCTTTCCTCCCTCTGTTTCTACCGCTCTTTCCCATGGACATGAACTGTACCTGACAGTAACGGTTTCCCGGCAACAGTTTCCGTCAGTAACAGTAACTGCTCTTCTCCTGTGTGATGTGAACTCCAGTGTGTCAGTCGTCTCCATACACCCACACAGTCACTTTAGGAGTAGTCATCACTCTGCTTTGCACTACATAAAACTAAACCTCAGTTACACTTCCAGGTGTTGCCACAGTCTCTCCCCCTCCCCCCATTTACTATGCAAATCGGTAGTAACAAATTATTATGTATAATGACGGCCTACACCAGCCAAAACCCGGACGACGGTGGACCAATTGTGCACCGCCTGGGACTCCCAATCACGGCCGGTTGTGATACAGCCTGATTCGAACCAGGGTGTCTGTAGTGACACCCTCTAGCACTGAGATGCAGTTAGACCGCTGCCCACCCTCTCTGTGGGTTGTTGTTGTCGTCTGGGGGTTATCTGATGATTAGAGGACCTACAGGAGCATGTCTGTAGACAGGTGGAGTCTACAGTCTCAGGGTAGACATAACAGGTGGTCAGAGGTGACTGGGAAGATGTAACACTGTTTATGTGACTGTGAGATGGATATGGGTGTATCATGTACCAACCTGCTCTGGGATGTTAAACAACTTAAAGAATACACCAATATTACCACTTTCCCATAAGGTTAGTTTATATACTGGTGAAGTAGGCTGGAAAAAGACATGTTGGTTATATGAACACAGTCTCTATACATACCAACCCAGTGGGTTGTATATGTGTTCCTGTGTGTGACAGGGAGAGAGAGAAGGAGGGGAAAGGGGGAAATAGAAGGGGGAGGAAGAGCAGGTGCAGAGGGCTGTAGTCAAAGAGAAGAAAGGGTTGAGGGAGGAGGTGGCCTGTCCCTGAACAGATGCACTTTGACCTCACCGCAGTGTAGTGCAGTGTGGGTAAGAGCCTAGATGGCAGGAGTTGGCTGGTCATTAAGGCAGCTGTGTTTGTGTGTGGGTCTGAGAGAGAGAGAGAGAGAGAGAGAGAGAGAGAGAGAGAGAGAGAGAGAGAGAGAGAGAGAGAGAGAGAGAGAGAGAGAGAGAGAGAGAGAGAGAGAGAGAGAGAGAGAGAGAGAGAGAGAGAGAGAGAGATACATAGAGAGGGGGAAGTGGAGAGAGTGTGCAGTTAAAATAGGCAAAACACATTTCCTTTCCACAGGGCCGCTGGGTGAGACAGGATGCAGCTTGAGCCTCACCTCTTCAACATATATATCAATAAATTGGCGAGGGCACTAGAACAGTCTGCAGCACCCAGCCACTACCTACTAGATTCTGAAGTCAAAAATATCTACTGTTTGCTGAGGATTTTTAAACATTTAACCAGGTAAGTCAGTTTAAGAACAAATTCTTACTTACAATGGCTGCCTACCCCAGACGACACTCAATAATTGTGCGCCACCCTATGTGATCCCCAATCACGTCAGATGTGATGCAGCCTGATTCTAATCAGGACTGCAGTGACACCTCTTGCACTGAGATGCAGTGCAATACACCGCTGTGCCATTCAGGAGCCAGAGTGGTGCTTCTGTCCCAATCCATGGAGGGCCTATAGCCAGTGGTGTAAAAGTAGCTGAGTAAAATACTTTAAAGTTGTTTTGGTGTATCTCTACTTTTACTTTTTAATATTTTTGACCACTTGCCCTTTACTTCACTACATTCCTAAATAAAATATGTACTTTATACCCATACATTTTCCCTGACACCCAAAAGTACTTGTTACATTTCGAATGCTTAGCAGGACAGGAAATGGTCCAATTCACACATCATCAAGAGGGACATCCCTGCTCATCCCTACTCCCGTCTCTGATCTAGACCTAACAAACACAAGTGCTTTGGTATGTTAATGATGTCTGAGTGCTGGAGTGTGCCCCTAGCTATCCGTAAAAAAGAGCCTATTGGTTTGCTTAATATACACACATTTCGATACACTCGCATTTGCTAACCATGTGACCAATACATTTGATTTGATTTTTATTTAAATAGAAATTATTCATGCTTTTTACATTTGATACTTGAGTACATTTTTGCAAATCCATTTACTTTTGATACTTAAGTATATTTAAAACTAAATAATTGTAGACTTTTACTCAAGTAATAATCTTACAACAGTTGTACAACTGACTAGGTATCCCCTTTCCTTTATCAAAATGCAGAAAAGAGCTGTTCCATTCTACAACCACTTAAACGGAAGCTAATCCCAAACCTTCCATAACAAAGCCATCACCTACTGAGATGAACCTGGAGAAGAGTCCCCTAAGCAAGCTGGTCCTGGGGCTCTGTTCATAAACACAAACACACCCCACAGAGCCATCCCCTACGGAGAGATGAACCTGGAGAAGAGTTCCCAAAGCAAACTGGTCCTGGGGCTCTGTTCACAAACACAAACACACCCCACAGAGCCCCAGGACAACACAATTAGACCCAACCAAATCAGGAGAAAAACAAAAAGATGATTATTTCCAATGTGTCAGGTAATTAACAAAATAACTGAGCAAACTAGAATGCTATTTGGCCCTAAATCAGAGTACAGTGGCAGAATACCTGACCACTGTGACTGTAAAAAAAGGAATGCTGACTATGTAACTGGTGTGAAATGGCTAGAAGAAGCGCGGTGCCCGCAATAGCATTTAATCGTGTGATGTTTGCTCTGAGACCTTGAAGTAGTTGTTCCCTCCCTTGCTCTGGAAGTGCCATGGCTTTTGTGGAGCGATGGGTAACGATGCTTCAAGGTGGCTGTTGTCGATGTGTGCAGAGGGTCCCTGGTTCATGCCCAGGTAGGGCGAGGTGAGGGACGGAAGCTATACTGTTACATTGATCCTGTTGACCCGGAACACTGGAGGAGGTCAAAAGGGGGGTGAGTGTAACCGTGTGAAACGGCCAGCTAGTTACGGTGTTGCGCGCTCATAGCGCTTCAATCGGTGACGTCACTCGCTCTGGACAAGTTGAAGTAGTTGTTCCCGTTCCCCTTGTGAGATGTTTACTGTTCATTTTATATTGTGTTTATGATCTATTTCACTTGCTTTGGCAATGTAAATATATGTTTCCATGCCAATAAAGCCATTTGAATTGAATTGAGAGAGAGATTGAATTTTTACCAAACACACACAGCTGTGGGTCCAGTTATGGACCTTTTACTCATCCTCCTTTACCCTGCAGGACAGCCCTGTCACCCACAGGAACAGCACTGTCACCACAGGAACAGCCCTGTCACCACAGGAACAGCCCTGTCACCACAGGAACAGCCCTGTCACCACAGGAACAGGTGTGAGTGCTGCCGGGAGATGGAGACATAGAGCGGTGGAAGAGACACTTTCCATCCCTCTGATTTCTCCTTGGCAGGGTTGTCCACTCCATGGCACAGCGCCTGGTTTTAGGACTCTCTCCTCTTTTTTTTTTCTCCTCCCTCTCAGTTTGAGTTATAGCAGAGAGGTTGAGGGAGAGGGAGTAGGAGTGGGAGAGGGAGCTGAATGAAGTCTGTGTGTCTATTCACTCTTCATCACCTATCATTCATCCCTTTAACACCAA
>NW_025751039.1:0-16712 GCF_021184085.1 Oncorhynchus gorbuscha
TGTACTTCGTTCAGTTACGTATTGCTAGCTTTCAAAGCCCTAGGAAATCTGTGCTTTATTGGTATATTTACAGTGTATTGTAATCAGGTAATCATTTGTCATTAATAATGTAATTGTAAGTTGTACTTGTAATTCATATTTTTTGTTGCTATTTGTATAATAATTAGTTAAATAATGAAGAGCCTGTTTGTCTTGGTTAACAGTAGCCAGAAGCAGAGAGCGTCAGGCTGCCGTGCTCCATCACTACTCTGTCTGCTGGGGAGGATGTCAGACACCATGAGTCCTCACAGCTGCCCAGACACTGCTCCAGGGTTACTGGGGAGGTCACCATGTCAGCCCCAGAGTCCATGCTGAGTCCCTCCCAGACACAGCTGCCCAGACACTGCTACCTCAGGTTAGTCTGCTGGGGAGGACACCATGTCAGCCCCAGGGTCCATGCTGAGTCCCTCCCCAGACACAGCTGCCCAGACACTGCTACACTCAGGTTAGTCTGCTGGGGAGGACACCATGTCAGCCCCAGAGTCCAGTCCCCTCCCAGACACAGCTGCCCAGACACGGCTCCCTCCCCATGTCAGCCCCAGAGTCCATGCTGAGTCCCTCCCCCAGACAGCTGCCCAGACACTGCTACCTCAGGTTAGTCTGCTGGGGAGGACACCATGTCAGCCCCAGAGTCCATGCTGGTCCCTCCCCCAGACACAGCTGCCCAGACACTGCTACCTCAGGTTAGTCTGCTGGGGAGGACACCATGTCAGCCCCAGAGTCCATGCTGAGTCCCTCCCCCAGACACAGCTGCCCAGACACTGCTACCTCAGGTTAGTCTGCTGGGGAGGACACCATGTCAGCCCCAGAGTCCATGCTGAGTCCCTCCCCAGACACAGCTGCCCAGACACTATACCTCAGGTTAGTCTGCTGGGGAGGACACCATGTCAGCCCCAAGAGTCCATGCTGAGTCCTCCTGGTGACACAGCTGCCCAGACACTGCTACCTCAGGTTAGTCTGCTGGGGAGGACACCATGTCAGCCCCAGAGTCCATGCTGAGTCCCTCCCCCCAGACACAGCTGCCCAGACACTGCTACCTCAGGTTAGTCTGCTGGGAGGACACCATGTCAGCCCCAGAGTCCATGCTGAGTCCCTCCCCAGACACAGCTGCCCAGACACTCTTCAGGTTAGTCTGCTGAGGAGGACACCATGTCAGCCCCAGAGTCCATGCTGAGTCCTCCCCAGACACAGCTGCCCAGACACTGCTCCAGGTTAGTCTGCTGAGGGACAGGGTCACAGTGGGAAAAGTACTTCCACTAACTAACTCAAAGTAGTGTATAGTCTTAGACACAAGTGGTGTTACAGATATGAACTTTATGTATACAGTTTTTGGAAGATTTTTTGGGGGGAAAACAAACTAATTGCCTCAGAAGTGTTAGGTTCTAATTCTCCCGGTAAAAACTCCACAGACTCTATGAAAGCTTAACCAAGTTTATTTTCCCAGAGGGTCAATACAGCTGCATTAGTCAAAGACGTTGTTCACACAAGCACTGATACTTAACCCTTCCTCCTATGCTGAGTCTCCTCCTACACTTCTAAACAGCCAATGCATCTCTGTTGCTAGACAGAACCTTAGTGATATCTGTTCTTCCTCACTTCATCTGACCTGACCGCTACCTCAAAGTGCTCACTCCTCCCCAACTCAAGGCTGACATGGTGATTGGTACCAGACTGTGTCTCTTCTCATCCCAGAGGATCCCACCCATAGGATGCCTGATGGCTAACAATAACATATCCTGACATAATGTAAATGTTATACATTAAGCTCTCTCCCTCAGTGACATGAATTAGTATATTTCATATTCTCAGAACCCAACAGTAGTAAGACTTTATTTATTTGTATTTTTTATTTTACCTTTATTTAACCAGGCAAGTCAGTTAAGAACACATTCTTATTTTCAATGACGGCCTGGGAACAGTGGGTTAACTGCCTGTTCAGGGGCAGAACGACAGATTCGTACCTTGTCAGCTCGGGGGTTTTAACTCACAACCTTCCGGTTACTAGTCCAACGCTCTAACCACTAGGCTACCATGCCGCCCCCACTTGGGGAGCGGCTACGATCACTGTCGGCACAAAACTATTTTCCATGATGATACTTAGTGGGTCATTTGGTTGTTTGTTAAGTGACGGGGCTGTCCTTCCTCTCCAACAGGGCATGGTGAGACGGTTCCTCCAGACTCCCCCAGGAGCTCAGAACAGAGCCAGAGGAGGAGACGCTCCCAGCGCCTGGCCACCGTCAGCCCTGATATGAACTCTGACCCCAGCGTGACCTCTCAACCCGCCACCACCCAGTGCCCTGACCTCTCACCCCATGGGAGGGAGCACAACACATCTCACAAAGACCCTCCTCTCCAGAGGGTGAGTGCAGCCTCGAGGACAGGAGTTCTTCCTGACACCTTCGTGAACGGGGTCATATTAACGAGAACCGAATGGGCCGAACAGGGAGGGAACGACCTGAACTTGTCAAATAACAAACGCTTGTTTTTAATTTTGCGTGACAAAATGTTTTGCTACAGTGTGCACTAATGAATACAACCCTGACCAAGAAAAAAAACATGAACAACCAGGAAAACAGGTCTATTTATTCAACCCTGAATCTATTCTGTGTGTGATTGTCCTCCTTTAGATCAAATGACAAACTCTGTGGAGAAGGCAGAGTCATCGACCCTCCACAACTACTGTGTCGGCATACCACCTACACCTTCATCTGCTGCCTCCATCCTCACACCATCTCATCCACCAATCACACACAGAGACCAGCTGACTGACGGACCATCAGCCAATCATACGGCAGTGGCAGACAAATTCCCACCCTTAGCTGCAGGTAATTCTTGACTGGGGGAGTTATTTATTCTCAACTGCAGCATGTCAAATGGCCTCTATTCCCTACAAAGTGCTCTAAAGTAGTGTACTTTCTAGGGAGTAGGTGCCATTAGGGTCAGACATTGTACAGGACAATGTCCGTTAGATAATGTCCTAATCCATCTGAGTTTCTGTTTGATTTGCAGCTGCTGGGAGGAGAAGTATTACCAGGACCTCCAAACTAAACCAACACACCAGGGAGCCAAGTAGGTTTTCTCCTCCACTTTATTCCATGTAATTGAACTTTGATTGTATTACTTTCAACCATTACTTTTCATTTACCTTCAAGGCTTACTGCAATTATTATTCATGTTCCGGTAAGAAGCCGATCTTTACCAAGTCCTCTCTGTCCGATAGAATGGAAGCATACTCAAACGCTCTTCAGCCCAGCTTGAACAAAAAGGGTGGCATGTTCTGGACTGAGAGACTTGATAATCCAGAAAAACATTCCCTCCCTCTCTCTCTCTCTCTCTCTCGTCTGTGTGTCACCTCTCTCTCTCGTCTGTGTGTCACCTCTCTCTCTCGTCTGTGTGTCACCTCTCTCTCTCTTCTGTGTCCTCTCTCTCTCTCTCTCAGTCATGAACACCAAGTGGTGTGATGACCCAACGTCTCCCAACGACCTGGACCTCTACAAGTGTAAGATCCCTGGGTGCTCCAAGGCCTTCCGCAAAGCCAAGCTGCTGGACTACCACCTCAAGTATTACCACAACGCTGACAAAGACCTCCAGGACTCTGAGCTGCCAGGCTCCCCAGAAAGGGCTGGTCGTACCCGGGCCACCTCAGCCTCCATGCCCACCACCACCACCCTGCTGGAGGTCCCTGACAACACAAAGAGACGCAGGACTGTCTCCACCTCATCGTGTATGGCTTTAGATTCCATTCATTTGAAAACACTTAGTATGTAACTTGAATACACAAATTCACAACATTGTTTTAGGTTGTATCCCAAATGGCACCCTATTCCCTATATAGTGCACTACTTTTGTCCAGAGCCCAACCTTATACTCTCTCTCACCCCCCTCTGTCCCTCAGCGCTGTCCCCTCAGGGCCATATGTTTTATACTGTCTCCTCTGTCCCCTCAGGGCCATATGTTTTATACTGTCTCCTCTGTCCCCTCAGGGCCATATGTTTTATACTGTCTCCTCTGTCCCCTCAGGGCCATATGTTTTATACTGTCTCCTCTGTCCCCTCAGGGCCATATGTTTTATACTGTCTCCTCTGTCCCCTCAGGGCCATATGTTTTATACTGTCTCCTCTGTCCCCTCAGGGCCATATGTTTTATACTGTCTCCTCTGTCCCCTCAGGGCCATATGTTTTATACTGTCTCCTCTGTCCCTCAGCGCTGTCCCCTCAGGGCCGTATGTTTTATACTGTTTCCTCTGTCCCCTCTGGGCCATATGTTTTATACTGTCTCCTCTGTCCCCTCAGGGCCATATGTTTTATACTGTCTCCTCTGGGCCATATGTTTTATACTGTCTCCTCTGTCCCCTCAGGGCCGTATGTTTTATACTGTTTCCTCTGTCCCATCTGGGCCATATGTTTTATACTGTCTCCTCTGTCCCCTCAGGGCCGTATGTTTTATACTGTCTCCTCTGTCCCCTCAGGGCCATATGTTTTATACTGTCTCCTCTGTCCCCTCAGGGCCATATGTTTTATACTGTCTCCTCTGTCCCCTCAGGGCCATATGTTTTATACTGTCTCCTCTGTCCCCTCTAGGCCATATGTCTTTATACTGTCCAGCACTGTACCCTCCGGGCCATATGTTTTATACTGTACTCCTCTGTCCCTCCAGGTTATGTTTTATACTGTCTCCTCTGTCCCCTCAGGGCCATATGTTTTATACTGTCCCCTCAGGGCCATATGTTTTATAGCCAGGTCCCTCCACGACAAGATTCTGAAGAAGGACAAGCACCTGGAGCCAGGTTAGTGGCAGGGCAGTGGGCCTTCCTCCAGGCACTGTGAGGTTTGGAGCCAGGTTAGTGGCAACTGGACTGTACCTGGAGCCTTGTGGAGCAGTGGGCCTTCCTGAGGGCTGAAACCTCCCAGGTTAGTGAACAGTGGGAAGAAGCGCTGAGGTCTGCCTCCATGAGCTCTGAGCCAGGTTAGTGGAGCTGCTGTGAGGTCTGGGGCCTCCCTCCGCCGCCCAGGAGAAGAGCCTTCTGAGGGCCTGTGAGGTCTGGAGCCAGGTTAGTGGCAAGCCTTCCTGAGGAAGAAGGACAAGCACCTGGAGCCAGGTTAGTGGCAGGGCAGTGGGGCTGTAAGACCTGGAGCCAGGTTAGTGGCAGGGCAGTGGGCCTTCCTGAGGGGCTGTGAGGTCTGGAGCCAGGTTAGTGGCAGGGCAGTGGGCCTTCCTGAGGGGCTGTAAGACCTGGAGCCAGGTTAGTGGCAGGGCAGGATGCAGCAGGTGTAAAACAGCCCAGTGACATGCTTCACTGGCCAACAACACACCATGAGGTAGTGATATAGATGAGAAGGAAAAACACATGAAATATGACAGAGGGGAAACGAAACAATCTAAAGTAGTGCACTATATAGGGAATAGGGTTCCATAGGGCCCTGGTCTAAAGTAGTGCACTATATAGGGAATAGGGTTCCATAGGGCCCTGGTCTAAAGTAGTGCACTATATAGGGAATAGGGTTCCATAGGGCCCTGGTCTAAAGTAGTGCACTATATAGGGAATAGGGTTCCATAGGGCCCTGGTCTAAAGTAGTGCACTATATAGGGAATAGGGTTCCATAGGGCCCTGGTCTAAAGTAGTGCACTATATAGGGAATAGGGTTCCATAGGGCCCTGGTCTAAAGTAGTGCACTATATAGGGAATAGGGTTCCATTTGGGTCACACATTTAAAGCAACCCAGTTCACTGCAGAGAACTGTGCTTGAATTACATGACTCCTTCTACAGGGTTAATAAAGAATGAGAAGAAGGTGAAACTGGAGGAGAAATCCCAGGTGATCGGTGAGATTGTGTTCTACTTCTCTTCTTAGCAGTTGTAATCAATAACATTCCTCCTGTTGTTCCGAGCAAAAATCAGTTGGTGATTTAAATAGATGTTCTGTTGTTGTTGTTGTTTTTTTTAGGAAAAAAGAAGGATAAAGAGCGGAGGGACAGGAAAGAGAAGGAACACTTCAAAATGAAACAGAAGAAGAAGAAGAAGAAGAAGAGGAAATCTAAGCAGCACTGTACGTTTAGTTCAGGTGTCTTACTGTTTCTCCAAGGGCTCCCGCTGTTGTGTGTAGTATGTTGTCGCGAATGACCAGTCCATTTGTATAGCTTATTGTAAACATATATATATTTAAGACGAGACATAAGATAGTACTTAATCAATCCTCAAAGGGGGGAGTTTAATTGCCCCAGCCAATACACACAACCCCAATAAATACCGACGTGAAAGATAAACAGACGCTAGAAGTAGCACATCGTCAATACATCATAAAAACACATTCTGTGTTTTCTCACCTGCAGGTTATTCTGACTACGATGACATGTCCCTGTCCTTCCTGGAGCGATCTACGGCGTCTGCTCTTCACCGCTCCTCCTCTTCCTCCTGCTCCACCACCAAACATTACCAGTACCCCCGCGCCATCCTCTCTGTGGACCTGACCGGAGAGAGTGAGTGGGAATCGCCTGACAGGGCATCTTTTCTATAGAATGAAGGCGTATAAATACATGTGTATATCAACTGATCACATCTCATCTTTACATGAATGTGCTGTTCAAATTGATCAACTCACATATATCTCCCCCTCCCCTCTCTCTCCCTCCCTCTTTCCTCCTCCCCCTTTCTCTCTCTCCCACCTCCCCTTTCTCTCTCCCCCTCCCCCTCTCTCCCTACCTCCCCCTCTCCCCCCTCCCTCTCTCTCTCCCTATCTCTCCCCCCTCTCTCCCTCTCCAGATCTGTCAGACATAGAGTTCCTGGAGGACTCGACCACAGAGAGCCTGCTGTTTAGTGGAGATGAGTACAACCAGGTAGGGTTGTCACCATACTACCATTTGTTTCTGGAAACAGGAAGCAGACTGGACTCCATGGTCCTTTAGGATCCTCCTCTATGAAATAGATTGTGTGTTATAGCTTAGGAAATGTATAGATGTGACTAAGGGGGTTTGTTTTGAACCCTCCGACCAGGACTTTGACTCTCTAAACATGGAGGACTTCCAGGAGGAGGATGAGGATGGTACCCAGGAGATCGTCCGCTGTATCTGTGAGATGGATGAGGAGAATGGATTCATGATTCAGGTACTGGACTGACTGGAGCCCTCAGACTAGTGTTCTGTCTGAGGTGGGGTGGTTCTGCCTGAGGTGGGGTGGTTCTGCCTGAGGTGGGGTGGTTCTGCCTGAGGTGGGGTGGTTCTGCCTGAGGTGGGGTGGTTCTGCCTGAGGTGGGGTGGTTCTGCCTGAGGTGGGGTGGTTCTGCCTGAGGTGGGGTGGTTCTGCCTGAGGTGGGGTGGTTCTGCCTGAGGTGGGGTGGTTCTGCCTGAGGTGGGGGTGGTTCTGCCTGAGGTGGGGGTGGTTCTGCCTGAGGTGGGGGTGGTTCTGCCTGAGGTGGGGGTGGTTCTGCCTGAGGTGGGGGTGGTTCTGCCTGAGGTGGGGGTGGTTCTGCCTGAGGTGGGGGTGGTTCTGCCTGAGGTGGGGTGGTTCTGCCTGAGGTGGGGTTGGAACATCCCAGTCACTTGTGGTGTAAATTCAACACCAAGGACACCTGAAGTTAATATTAAATGAATCACTCTTTAGTATCAGTTAACTGGGGAGTTTACAACAAATACATGTACAAAGTACAAGTCTGCCACAAGCTCCGCCAGGGCGTTCCCTTCAGGCCTCTAATATGGGCCTCCTGAGTGGCGCAGCGGTCTACGGTGCTACATTGCAGTGCTAGAGGCGTCACTACTGACCCTGGTGCGATCCCAGGCTGTATCACAACCGGCCGTGGTCGTGAGTCCCATAGGGCGGCGCACAATTGGCCCAGCGTTGTCTGGGTTAAGGGAGGGTTTGGCCAGGGGTGGGGGATTTGGGGAGTGTTTCAGGAATTTGGGGGGAGTTTCCGGAATTTTCCAACTATCCCTCAGACATAACAACTGGGCATAAACATGTCTGTTGTCATGTGGAGTCCCGAGTGGCGCAGTGGTCTAAGGCACAGCATCTCAGTACTAGAGGAGTCACTACAGACACCCTGGTTCAGCGGTCTAAGGCACAGCATCTCAGTACAGTACAGACACCCTGGTTCAGAGGCACAGTCACTAGTGGAGTCCAGACACCCTGGGTCAGCGGTCTAAGGCACAGCATCTCAGTACTAGAGGAGTCACTACAGACACCCTGGTTCAGCTGTATAAGGCACAGCATCTCAGTACTAGAGGAGTCACTACAGACACCCTGGTTCAGCGGTCTAAGGCACAGCATCTCAGTACTAGAGGAGTCACTACAGACACCCTGGTTCAGCGGTCTAAGGCACAGCATCTCAGTACTAGAGGAGTCACTACAGACACCCTGGTTGGAGTCCAGGCTGTATCACAACCGGCCGTGGTCGTGAGTCCCATAGGGCGGTGCTCGTCCGGGTTTGGACGGGGTAGGCTGTCATTTGTAAATAAGAATTTGTTCCTAACTGACTTGTCTAGTTAAATAAATAAATCAAATGTATTATATGTTTTCCACCTAAACACACACATTCAGTCTCTCTCTCTCTGTGTTTCAGTGTGAGGAGTGTATGTGCTGGCAGCACAGTGTGTGTATGGGGCTTCTGGAGGATAGCATCCCGGACCAGTACATATGTTACATCTGCAGAGACCCTCCAGGTAACATCATACCCTACACTCCCCTAACCACAGATCTAGGATCAGATTACTCCCCAACCTAAACCATTAGGGGGATGAAAGATAATCTCACCCTGTGTCAGTGGTTAGAGGCAACTTTTAGCCTGATCTCAGATCTGTTGTCTCCTATTGCCTGGTCCCAGATCTGTTGTGTCCTTCTCTCGCCTGTTCTCAGATCTGTTGTCTCCTTTTATCGCCTGGTCTCAGATCTGTTGTCTCCTTCTCTCGCCTGGTCTCAGATCTGTTGTCTCCTATCTCCTGGTCCCAGATCTGTTTGTGCTCTTGACAGCTCTATTGATGTCATTGTCAAGCCAAACATGACCATGAGTGACAAGGAGTTGGTATGATAACACAAACAAACTGGCACTCAGGCTCGGCAACTTCTACCTACCCTATACAATTTACAAACCAGACTGACACTCAGGCTAGGCAACTTCTACCTACCCTATACAATTTACAAACCAGACTGACACTCAGGCTAGGCAAATTCTACCTACCCTATACAATTTACAAACCAGACTGACACTCAGGCTAGGCAAATTCTACCTACCCTATACAATTTACAAACCAGACCGGCACTCAGGCTAGGCAACTTCTACCTACCCTATACAATTTACAAACCAGACTGGCACTCGGGCTAGGCAACTTCTACCTACCCTATACAATTTACAAACCAGACTGGCACTCCGGCTAGGCAACTTCTACCTACCCTATACAATTTACAAACCAGACTGGCACTCAGGCTAGGCAACTTCTACCTACCCTATACAATTTACAAACCAGACTGGCACTCAGGCTAGGCAACTTCTACCTACCCTATACAATTTACAAACCAGACTGGCACTCAGGCTAGGCAACTTCTACCTACCCTATACAATTTACAAACCACACTGGCACTCCGGCTAGGCAACTTCTACCTACCCTATACAATTTACAAACCAGACTGGCACTCAGGCTAGGCAACTTCTACCTACCCTATACAATTTACAAACCAGACTGGCACTCAGGCTAGGCAACTTCTACCTACCCTATACAATTTACAAACCAGACTGACACTCAGGCTAGGCAACTTCTACCTACCCTATACAATTTACAAACCAGACTGGCACTCAGGCTAGGCAACTTCTACCTACCCTATACAATTTACAAACCAGACTGACACTCAGGCTAGGCAACTTCTACCTACCCTATACAATTTACAAACCAGACTGACACTCAGGCTAGGCAACTTCTACCTACCCTATACAATTTACAAACCAGACTGGCACTCAGACTATGCAACTTCTACCTACCCTATACAATTTACAAACCAGACTGACACTCAGGCTAGGCAACTTCTACCTACCCTATACAATTTACAAACCAGACTGACACTCAGGCTAGGCAACTTCTACCTACCCTATACAATTTACAAACCAGACTGACACTCAGGCTAGGCAACTTCTACCTACCCTATACAATTTACAAACCAGACTGGCACTCAGGCTAGGCAACTTCTACCTACCCTATACAATTTACAAACCAGACTGGCACTCAGGCTAGGCAACTTCTACCTACCCTATACAATTTACAAACAAGACTGGCACTACGGCTAGGCAACTTCTACCTACCCTATACAATTTACAAACAAGACTGGCACCCTGGCTAGGCAACTTCTACCTACCCTATACAATTTACAAACCAGACTGACACTCAGGCTAGGCAACTTCTACCTACCCTATACAATTTACAAACCAGACTGGCACTCAGACTAGGTAACTTCTACCTACCCTATACAATTTACAAACCAGACTGGCACTCAGACTAGGCAACTTCTACCTACCCTATACAATTTACAAACCAGACTGGCACTCAGACTAGGCAACTTCTACCTACCCTATACAATTTACAAACCAGACTGACACTCAGGCTAGGCAACGTCTACCTACCCTATACAATTTACAAACCAGACTGGCACTCAGGCTAGGCAACTTCTACCTACCCTATACAATTTACAAACCAGACTGGCACTCAGGCTAGGCAACTTCTACCTACCCTATACAATTTACAAACCAGACTGGCACTCAGGCTAGGCAACTTCTACCTACCCTATACAATTTACAAACCAGACTGGCACTCAGGCTAGGCAACTTCTACCTACCCTATACAATTTACAAACAAGACTGGCACTACGGCTAGGCAACTTCTACCTACCCTATACAATTTACAAACAAGACTGGCACCCTGGCTAGGCAACTTCTACCTACCCTATACAATTTACAAACCAGACTGGCACCCTGGCTAGGCAACTTCTACCTACCCTATACAATTTACAAACCAGACTGACACTCAGGCTAGGCAACTTCTACCTACCCTATACAATTTACAAACAAGACTGGCACTCCGGCTAGGCAACTTCTACCTACCCTATACAATTTACAAACCAGACCGGCACTCAGGCTAGGCAACTTCTACCTACCCTATACAATTTACAAACCAGACTGGCACTCGGGCTAGGCAACTTCTACCTACCCTATACAATTTACAAACCAGACTGGCACTCCGGCTAGGCAACTTCTACCTACCCTATACAATTTACAAACCAGACTGGCACTCAGGCTAGGCAACTTCTACCTACCCTATACAATTTACAAACCAGACTGGCACTCAGGCTAGGCAACTTCTACCTACCCTATACAATTTACAAACCAGACTGGCACTCAGGCTAGGCAACTTCTACCTACCCTATACAATTTACAAACCAGACTGGCACTCCGGCTAGGCAACTTCTACCTACCCTATACAATTTACAAACCAGACTGGCACTCAGGCTAGGCAACTTCTACCTACCCTATACAATTTACAAACCAGACTGGCACTCAGGCTAGGCAACTTCTACCTACCCTATACAATTTACAAACCAGACTGACACTCAGGCTAGGCAACTTCTACCTACCCTATACAATTTACAAACCAGACTGGCACTCCGGCTAGGCAACTTCTACCTACCCTATACAATTTACAAACCAGACCGGCACTCAGGCTAGGCAACTTCTACCTACCCTATACAATTTACAAACCAGACTGGCACTCGGGCTAGGCAACTTCTACCTACCCTATACAATTTACAAACCAGACTGGCACTCCGGCTAGGCAACTTCTACCTACCCTATACAATTTACAAACCAGACTGGCACTCAGGCTAGGCAACTTCTACCTACCCTATACAATTTACAAACCAGACTGGCACTCAGGCTAGGCAACTTCTACCTACCCTATACAATTTACAAACCAGACTGGCACTCAGGCTAGGCAACTTCTACCTACCCTATACAATTTACAAACCAGACTGGCACTCCGGCTAGGCAACTTCTACCTACCCTATACAATTTACAAACCAGACTGGCACTCAGTCTAGGCAACTTCTACCTACCCTATACAATTTACAAACCAGACTGGCACTCAGGCTAGGCAACTTCTACCTACCCTATACAATTTACAAACCAGACTGACACTCAGGCTAGGCAACTTCTACCTACCCTATACAATATACAAACCAGACTGGCACTCAGGCTAGGCAACTTCTACCTACCCTATACAATTTACAAACCAGACTGACACTCAGGCTAGGCAACTTCTACCTACCCTATACAATTTACAAACCAGACTGACACTCAGGCTAGGCAACTTCTACCTACCCTATACAATTTACAAACCAGACTGGCACTCAGACTATGCAACTTCTACCTACCCTATACAATTTACAAACCAGACTGACACTCAGGCTAGGCAACTTCTACCTACCCTATACAATTTACAAACCAGACTGACACTCAGGCTAGGCAACTTCTACCTACCCTATACAATTTACAAACCAGACTGACACTCAGGCTAGGCAACTTCTACCTACCCTATACAATTTACAAACCAGACTGGCACTCAGGCTAGGCAACTTCTACCTACCCTATACAATTTACAAACCAGACTGGCACTCAGGCTAGGCAACTTCTACCTACCCTATACAATTTACAAACAAGACTGGCACTACGGCTAGGCAACTTCTACCTACCCTATACAATTTACAAACAAGACTGGCACCCTGGCTAGGCAACTTCTACCTACCCTATACAATTTACAAACCAGACTGACACTCAGGCTAGGCAACTTCTACCTACCCTATACAATTTACAAACCAGACTGGCACTCAGACTAGGCAACTTCTACCTACCCTATACAATTTACAAACCAGACTGGCACTCAGACTAGGCAACTTCTACATACCCTATACAATTTACAAACCAGACTGGCACTCAGGCTAGGCAACTTCTACCTACCCTATACAATTTACAAACCAGACTGACACTCAGGCTAGGCAACTTCTACCTACCCTATACAATTTACAAACCAGACTGACACTCAGGCTAGGCAACTTCTACCTACCCTATACAATTTACAAACCAGACTGGCACTCAGACTATGCAACTTCTACCTACCCTATACAATTTACAAACCAGACTGACACTCAGGCTAGGCAACTTCTACCTACCCTATACAATTTACAAACCAGACTGACACTCAGGCTAGGCAACTTCTACCTACCCTATACAATTTACAAACCAGACTGACACTCAGGCTAGGCAACTTCTACCTACCCTATACAATTTACAAACCAGACTGGCACTCAGGCTAGGCAACTTCTACCTACCCTATACAATTTACAAACCAGACTGGCACTCAGGCTAGGCAACTTCTACCTACCCTATACAATTTACAAACAAGACTGGCACTACGGCTAGGCAACTTCTACCTACCCTATACAATTTACAAACAAGACTGGCACCCTGGCTAGGCAACTTCTACCTACCCTATACAATTTACAAACCAGACTGACACTCAGGCTAGGCAACTTCTACCTACCCTATACAATTTACAAACCAGACTGGCACTCAGACTAGGTAACTTCTACCTACCCTATACAATTTACAAACCAGACTGGCACTCAGACTAGGCAACTTCTACCTACCCTATACAATTTACAAACCAGACTGGCACTCAGACTAGGCAACTTCTACCTACCCTATACAATTTACAAACCAGACTGACACTCAGGCTAGGCAACTTCTACCTACCCTATACAATTTACAAACCAGACTGGCACTCAGGCTAGGCAACTTCTACCTACCCTATACAATTTACAAACCAGACTGGCACTCAGGCTAGGCAACTTCTACCTACCCTATACAATTTACAAACCAGACTGGCACTCAGGCTAGGCAACTTCTACCTACCCTATACAATTTACAAACCAGACTGGCACTCAGGCTAGGCAACTTCTACCTACCCTATACAATTTACAAACAAGACTGGCACTACGGCTAGGCAACTTCTACCTACCCTATACAATTTACAAACAAGACTGGCACCCTGGCTAGGCAACTTCTACCTACCCTATACAATTTACAAACCAGACTGGCACCCTGGCTAGGCAACTTCTACCTACCCTATACAATTTACAAACCAGACTGACACTCAGGCTAGGCAACTTCTACCTACCCTATACAATTTACAAACAAGACTGGCACTCCGGCTAGGCAACTTCTACCTACCCTATACGGTTACAAACCAGACTGGCACTCAGGCTAGGCAACTTCTACCTACCCTATACAATTTACAAACCAGACTGGCACTCAGGCTAGGCAACTTCTACCTACCCTATACAATTTACAAACCAGACTGGCACTCAGGCTAGGCAACTTCTACCTACCCTATACAATTTACAAACCAGACTGGCACTCAGGCTAGGCAACTTCTACCTACCCTATACAATTTACAAACCAGACTGGCACTCAGGCTAGGCAACTTCTACCTACCCTATACAATTTACAAACCAGACTGGCACTCAGACTAGGCAACTTCTACCTACCCTATACAATTTACAAACCAGACTGACACTCAGGCTAGGCAACTTCTACCTACCCTATACAATTTACAAACCAGACTGGCACTCAGGCTAGGCAACTTCTACCTACCCCTACACAATTTACAAACCAGACTGACACTCAGGCTAGGCAACTTCTACCTACCCTATACAATTTACAAACCAGACTGACACTCAGGCTAGGCAACTCTACCTACCCTATACAATTTACAAACCAGACTGGCACTCAGACTATGCAACTTCTACCTACCACTAGGCTAGGCAACTTTTACAAACCAGACTGACACTCAGGCTAGGCAACTTCTACCTACCCTATACAATTTACAAACCAGACTGACACTCAGGCTAGGCAACTTCTACCTACCCTATACAATTTACAAACCAGACTGGCACTCAGGCTAGGCAAACTTCTACCTACCCTATACAATTTACAAACCAGACTGGCACTCAGGCTAGGCAACTTCTACCTACCCTATACAATTTACAAACAAGACTGGCACTTGGCTAGGAAAATCTTCTACCTACCCTATACAATTTACAAACAAGACTGACACTGGCTAGGCAACTTCTACCTACCTATACAATTTACAAACCAGACTGACACTCAGGCTAGGCAACTTCTACCTACCCTATACAATTTACAAAACCAGACTGGCACTCAGACTAGGCAACTTCTACCTACCCTATACAATTTACAAACCAGACTGGCACTCAGACTAGGCAACTTCTACCTACCCTATACAATTTACAAACCAGACTGGCACTCAGACTAGGCAACTTCTACCTACCCTATACAATTTACAAACCAGACTGACACTCAGGCTAGGCAACTTCTACCTACCCTATACAATTTACAAACCAGACTGGCACTCAGGCTAGGCAACTTCTACCTACCCTATACAATTTACAAACCAGACTGGCACTCAGGCTAGGCAACTTCTACCTACCCTATACAATTTACAAACCAGACTGGCACTCAGGCTAGGCAACTTCTACCTACCCTATACAATTTACAAACAAGACTGGCACCCGGCTAGGCAACTTCTACCTACCCTATACAATTTACAAACAAGACTGGCACCCTGGCTAGCAACTTCTAACTATACAATTTACAAACCAGACTGGCACCCTGGCTAGCCTACCTACCCTATACAATTTACAAACCAGACTGACACTCAGGCTAGGCAACTTCTACCTACCCTATACAATTTACAAACAAGACTGGCACTACGGCTAGGCAACTTCTACCTACCCTATACAATTTACAAACAAGACTGGCACCCTGGCTAGGCAACTTCTACCTACCCTATACAATTTACAAACCAGACTTGACACTCAGGCTAGGCAACTTCTACCTACCCTATACAATTTACAAACCAGACTGGCACTCAGACTAGGCAACTTTTACCCTACCCTATACAATTTACAAACCAGACTGGCACTCAGACTAGGCAACTTCTACCTACCCTATACAATTTACAAACCAGACTGACACTCAGGCTAGGCAACTTCTACCTACCCTATACAATTTACAAACCAGACTGGCACTCAGACTAGGCAACTTCTACCTACCCTATACAATTTACAAACCAGACTGGCACTCAGACTAGGCAACTTCTACCTACCCTATACAATTTACAAACCAGACTGACACTCAGGCTAGGCAACTTCTACCTACCCTATACAATTTACAAACCAGACTGACACTCAGGCTAGGCAACTTCTACCTACCCTATACAATTTACAAACCAGACCAAGATATTCCTACATTATTATTATCATCATCAACATGTTTTCCTGACATGTCCATTTGTTTTGGTTGTTTAGGTCAAAGGTGGAGTGCCAAATATCTCCATGACAAAGACTGGTTGAACAAGGGTCAGATGTACGGCTTGTCCTTCCTCTCTGAGAACTACTCTGAGCAGAACTGTAAGACCAGCGTGTCCACCCATCAGCTGTTAGCAGACGTGTTCAGTGTCAACAACGTCCTTCACGGACTACAGCTGAAGATGGACATACTACAGTAGGTCCCCTGTCAACACGTAGGGCACCATCACACTGAAGAGAACTGTGGAACTCATTGTCTG
>NW_025751040.1:0-16708 GCF_021184085.1 Oncorhynchus gorbuscha
AGAGAGAGATTGATAGAGAGAGAGAGAGAGAGAGAGAGAGAGAGAGAGATCGAGAGAGAGATCGATCAGAGAGAGGGAGATCGACAGAGAGAGAGATCGAGAGAGAGAGAGAGAGAGAGAGAGAGAGAGAGAGAGAGAGAGAGAGAGAGAGAGAGAGAGAGAGAGAGAATCGAGAGAGAGAGAGAGAGAGAGAGAGAGAGAGAGAGAGAGAGAGAGAGAGATCGATAGAGAGAGAGAGAGAGAGAGAGAGAGAGAGAGAGAGAGAGAGAGAGATCGATAGAGAGAGAGATCGAGAGAGAGAGAGAGAGAGAGAGAGAGAGAGAGAGAGAGAGAGAGAGAGAGAGAGAGAGAGAGAGAGAGAGAGAGAGAGAGAGAGAGAGAGATTGATAGAGAGAGGGAGAGATTGATAGAGAGAGGAGAGATCGATAGAGAGAGAGAGAGAGAGAGAGAGAGAGAGAGAGAGAGAGAGAGAGAGAGAGAGAGAGAGAGAGAGAGAGAGGATCGATAGAGAGAGAGATCGACAGAGAGAGAGAGAGAGAGAGAGAGAGAGAGAGAGAGAGAGAGAGAGAGAGAGAGAGAGAGAGAGAGAGAGAGAGAGAATCGATAGAGAGAGAGAGAGAGAGAGAGAGAGAGAGAGAGAGAGAGATAGATAGAGAGAGATCGGAGAGAGATCGATAGAGAGAGAGAGAGAGAGAGAGAGAGAGAGAGAGAGAGAGAGAGAGAGAGAGAGAGAGAGAGATCGATAGAGAGAGAGATCGACAGAGAGAGAGAGAGAGAGAGAGAGAGAGAGAGAGAGAGAGAGAGAGAGAGAGAGAGAGAGAGAGAGAGATTGATAGAGAGAGGGAGAGATTGATAGAGAGAGGGAGAGATCGATAGAGAGAGAGAGAGAGAGAGAGAGAGAGAGAGAGAGAGAGAGAGAGAGAGAGAGAGAGAGAGAGAGAGAGAGAGAGAGAGAGAGAGAGAGAGAGAGAGAGAGAGAGAGAGAGAGCGAGAGAGAGAGAGAGCGAGCATAGTATTCAGAGTATTCAGACAGAGTTTGCAGGCTGACTGATAGTTAGAAATCCCACTTCTCTTTGTGGCTTTGTGAAACTGTCCCCTCAGCTGTAGAGCGCAGAGCAGAGTCACCCAGGGTTATTGTCAGACAGTGACCACACTCAGACCCTGCAACATGGTGGCTAAAGCCGTCCGTTTCATCTACAGCAGGAGGTGTAAAGGTAAAACACAGGCAACGGTGTGTGTGTGTACAGTTGTGTGTGTGTACAGTTTTTTGTGTGTGTGTACAGTTTTGTGTGTGTGTTTACAGTTGTGTGTGTGTGTACAGTTTTGTGTGTGTGTACAGTTTTGTGTGTGTGTGTGTGTACAGTTTTGTGTGTGTGTGTGTGTGTACAGTTTTGTGTGTGTGTGTGTACAGTTTGTGTGTGTGTGTGTGTACAGTTTTGTGTGTGTGTGTGTGTACAGTTTTTGTGTGTGTGTGTGTACAGTTTTGTGTGTGTGTGTGTGTGTACAGTTTTGTGTGTGTGTGTGTGTACAGTTTTGTGTGTGTGTGTGTGTACAGTTTTGTGTGTGTGTGTGTGTACAGTTTTGTGTGTGTGTGTGTGTACAGTTTTGTGTGTGTGCTTGTGTGTACAGTTTTGTGTGTGTGCGTGTGTACAGTTTTGTGTGTGTGCTTGTGTGTACAGTTTTGTGTGTGTGCTTGTGTGTACAGTTTTGTGTGTGTGTGTGTACAGTTTTGTGTGTGTGCTTGTGTGTACAGTTTTGTGTGTGTGTACAGTTTTGTGTGTGTGTGTGTGTACAGTTTTGTGTGTGTGTGTGTGTACAGTTTTGTGTGTGTGCTTGTGTGTACAGTTTTGTGTGTGTGCGTGTGTACAGTTTTGTGTGTGTGCTTGTGTGTACAGTTTTGTGTGTGTGCTTGTGTGTACAGTTTTGTGTGTGTGCGTGTGTACAGTTTTGTGTGTGTGCTTGTGTGTACAGTTTTGTGTGTGTGCGTGTGTACAGTTTTGTGTGTGTGCTTGTGTGTACAGTTTTGTGTGTGTGCGTGTGTACAGTTTTGTGTGTGTGCTTGTGTGTACAGTTTTGTGTGTGTGCTTGTGTGTACAGTTTTGTGTGTGTGTGTGTGTACAGTTTTGTGTGTGTGTGTGTGTACAGTTTTGTGTGTGCGTGTGTACAGTTTTTGTGTGTGTGTGTGTGTACAGTTTTTTGTGTGTGTGTGTGTGTACACAGTACAGTTTTGTGTGTGTGCGTGTGTACAGTTTTTGTGTGTGTGTGTGTGTACAGTTTGTGTGTGTGTGTGTACAGTTTTGTGTGTGTGCGTGTGTACAGTTTTGTGTGTGTGCGTGTGTACAGTTTTGTGTGTGTGCGTGTGTACAGTTTTGTGTGTGTGCGTGTGTACAGTTTTGTGTGTGTGCGTGTGTACAGTTTTGTGTGTGTGTGTGTGTACAGTTTTGTGTGTGTGCGTGTGTACAGTTTTGTGTGTGTGCGTGTGTACAGTTTTGTGTGTGTGCGTGTGTACAGTTTTGTGTGTGTGCGTGTGTACAGTTTTGTGTGTGCGTGTGTACAGTTTTGTGTGTGTGCGTGTGTACAGTTTTGTGTGTGTGAGTGTGTACAGTTTTGTGTGTGTGTGCGTGTTACAGTTTTGTGTGTGTGCGTGTGTACAGTTTTGTGTGTGTGCGTGTGTACAGTTTTTGTGTGTGCGTGTGTACAGTTTTGTGTGTGTGCGTGTGTACAGTTTTGTGTGTGTGCGTGTGTACAGTTTTGTGTGTGTGTGTGTGTGTACAGTTTTGTGTGTGTGTGTGTACAGTTTTGTGTGTGTGCGTGTGTACAGTTTTGTGTGTGTGCGTGTGTACAGTTTTGTGTGTGTGCGTGTGTACAGTTTTGTGTGTGTGCGTGTGTACAGTTTTGTGTGTGTGCGTGTGTACAGTTTTGTGTGTGTGCGTGTGTACAGTTTTGTGTGTGTGCGTGTGTGTACAGTTTTGTGTGTGTGTGTGTGTACAGTTTTGTGTGTGTGCGTGTGTACAGTTTGTGTTTTGTGTGTGCGTGTGTACAGTTTGTGTGTGTGTGTGTGTACAGTTTGTGTGTGTGCGTGTGTACAGTTTTGTGTGTGTGCGTGTGTACAGTTTTGTGTGTGTGTGTACAGTTTTGTGTGTGTGCGTGTGTACAGTTTTGTGTGTGTGTGTGTGTACAGTTTTGTGTGTGTGCGTGTGTACAGTTTTGTGTGTGTGTGTGTGTACAGTTTTGTGTGTGTTTGTGTGTACAGTTTTGTGTGTGTGTGTGTGTACAGTTTTGTGTGTGTGTGTGTGTACAGTTTGTGTGTGTGCGTGTGTACAGTTTTGTGTGTGTGTGTGTGTACAGTTTGTGTGTGTGCGTGTGTACAGTTTTGTGTGTGTGCGTGTGTACAGTTTTGTGTGTGTGCGTGTGTACAGTTTTGTGTGTGTGCGTGTATACAGTTTTTTGTGTGTGCGTGTGTACAGTTTGTGTGTGTGCGTGTGTACAGTTTTGTGTGTGTGTGTGTGTACAGCCTGTGTGTGTGTGTACAGTTTTGTGTGTGTGCGTGTGTACAGTTTGTGTGTGTGTGTACAGTTTTTGTGTGTGCGTGTGTACAGTTTTGTGTGTGTGCGTGTGTACAGTTTTTACAGTTTTGTGTGTGTGTTGTGTGTACAGTTTGTGTGTGTGCGTGTGTACAGTTTTGTGTGTGTGCGTGTGTACAGTTTTGTGTGTGTGCGTGTGTACAGTTTTGTGTGTGTGCGTGTGTACAGTTTTGTGTGTGTGTGTGTACAGTTTGTGTGTGTGCGTGTGTACAGTTTGTGTGTGTGATGTGTACAGTTTTGTGTGTGTGCTTGTGTGTACAGTTTTGTGTGTGTGTGTGTGTACAGTTTTGTGTGTGTGCTTGTGTGTACAGTTTTGTGTGTGTGCGTGTGTACAGTTTTGTGTGTGTGCTTGTGTGTACAGTTTTGTGTACAGTTTGTGTGTGTGTGTGTACAGTTTGTGTGTGTGCTTGTGTGTACAGTTTTGTGTGTGTGTACAGTTTGTGTGTGTGTGTGTGTACAGTTTTGTGTGTGTGTGTGTGTACAGTTTTGTGTGTGTGCTTGTGTGTACAGTTTGTGTGTGTGCGTGTGTACAGTTTTTGTGTGTGCTTGTGTGTACAGTTTTGTGTGTGCTTGTGTGTACAGTTTTTTGTGTGTGCGTGTGTACAGTTTTGTGTGTGTGCTTTGTGTGTACAGTTTGTGTGTGCGTGTGTACAGTTTTGTGTGTGTGCTTGTGTGTACAGTTTTGTGTGTGTGCGTGTGTACAGTTTTGTGTGTGTGCTTGTGTGTACAGTTTTGTGTGTGTGCTTGTGTGTACAGTTTTGTGTGTGTGTGTGTGTACAGTTTTGTGTGTGTGTGTGTGTACAGTTTTGTGTGTGTGCGTGTGTACAGTTTTGTGTGTGTGTGTGTGTGTACAGTTTTGTGTGTGTGTGTGTGTGTACAGTTTTGTGTGTGTGCGTGTGTACAGTTTTGTGTGTGTGCGTGTGTACAGTTTTGTGTGTGTGTGTGTGTGTACAGTTTTGTGTGTGTGTGTGTACAGTTTTGTGTGTGTGCGTGTGTACAGTTTTGTGTGTGTGCGTGTGTACAGTTTTGTGTGTGTGCGTGTGTACAGTTTTGTGTGTGTGCGTGTGTACAGTTTTGTGTGTGTGCGTGTGTACAGTTTTGTGTGTGTGTGTGTGTACAGTTTTGTGTGTGTGCGTGTGTACAGTTTTGTGTGTGTGCGTGTGTACAGTTTTGTGTGTGTGCGTGTACAGTTTGTGTGTGTGCGTGTGTACAGTTTTGTGTGTGCGTGTGTACAGTTTTGTGTGTGTGCGTGTGTACAGTTTTGTGTGTGTGAGTGTGTACAGTTTGTGTGTGTGCGTGTGTACAGTTTTGTGTGTGTGCGTGTGTACAGTTTTGGTGTGTGTGTACAGTTTTGTGTGTGCGTGTGTACAGTTTTGTGTGTGTGCGTGTGTACAGTTTTGTGTGTGTGCGTGTGTACAGTTTTGTGTGTGTGCGTGTGTACAGTTTTGTGTGTGTACAGTGTGTACAGTTTTGTGTGTGTGCGTGTGTACAGTTTGTGTGTGTGAGTGTGTAACAGTTTGTGTGTGTGCGTGTACAGTTTTGTGTGTGTGCGTGTGTACAGTTTTGTGTGTGTGCGTGTGTACAGTTTTGTGTGTGTGCGTGTGTACAGTTTGTGTGTGCGTGTGTACAGTTTTGTGTGTGTGCGTGTGTACAGTTTTGTGTGTGTGCGTGTGTACAGTTTGTGTGTGTGCGTGTGTACAGTTTTGTGTGTGTGCGTGTGTACAGTTTTGTGTGTGTGCGTGTGTACAGTTTTGTGTGTGTGCGTGTGTACAGTTTTGTGTGTGTGTGTGTGTACAGTTTTGTGTGTGTGCGTGTGTACAGTTTTGTGTGTGTGTGTGTGTACAGTTTGTGTGTGTGTGTACAGTTTTGTGTAGGTGTGTGCTACAGTTTTGTGTGTGCGTGTGTACAGTTTGTGTGTGTGTGTGTGTACAGTTTGTGTGTGTGTGTGTAAACAGTTTTTGTGTGTGTGTGTGTACAGTTTTGTGTGTGTTTGTGTTTGTGTGTGTGTGTGTGTACAGTTTTTGTGTGTGTGTGTGTACAGTTTTGTGTGTGTGCGTGTGTACAGTTTTGTGTGTGCGTGTGTACAGTTTTGTGTGTGTGCGTGTGTACAGTTTTGTGTGTGTGCGTGTGTACAGTTTTGTGTGTGTGCGTGTGCACAGTTTTGTGTGTGCGTGTGTACAGTTTTTTGTGTGTGTGTGTGTGTACAGTTTTTGTGTGTGTGTGTGTGTACAGTTTTTGTGTGTGTGCGTGTGTACAGTTTTTGTGTGTGCGTGTGTACAGTTTTGTGTGTGCGTGTGTACAGCCTGTGTGTTGTGTACAGTTTTTGTGTGTGTGTGTGTACAGTTTTGTGTGTGTGTGTGTGTACAGTTTTGTGTGTGCGTGTGTACAGTTTTTGTGTGTGCGTGTGTACAGTTTTGTGTGTGTGTGTGTACAGTTTGTGTGTGTGCGTGTGTACAGTTTGTGTGTGTGTGTGTGTACAGTTTTGTGTGTGTGCGTGTGTACAGTTTGTGTGTGTGTGTGTGTACAGTTTTGTGTGTGTGTGTGTGTACAGTTTTGTGTGTGTGTGTGTGTACAGTTTTGTGTGTGTGTGTGTACAGTTTTGTGTGTGTGCGTGTGTACAGTTTTGTGTGTGTGTGTACAGTTTTGTGTGTGTGTGTGTGTACAGTTTTGTGTGTGTGTGTGTGTACAGTTTTGTGTGTGTGTGTGTGTACAGTTTTGTGTGTGTGTGTACAGTTTTGTGTGTGTGTGTACAGTTTTGTGTGTGTGTGTGTGTACAGTTTTGTGTGTGTGTGTGTGTACAGTTTTGTGTGTGTGTGTGTGTGTACAGTTTTGTGTGTGTGTGTGTGTACAGTTTTGTGTGTGTGTGTGTGTACAGTTTTGTGTGTGTGTGTGTGTACAGTTTTTGTGTGTGTGTGTGTGTACAGTTTTGTGTGTGTGTGTGTGTACAGTTTTGTGTGTGTGTGTACAGTTTTGTGTGTGTGTGTGCAGTTTTGTGTGTGTGTGTACAGTTTTGTGTGTGTGTGTGTGTACAGTTTTGTGTGTGTGTGTACAGTTTTGTGTGTGTGTGTGTGTACAGTTTTGTGTGTGTGTGTGTGTGTACAGTTTTGTGTGTGTGTACAGTTTTGTGTGTGTGTGTACAGTTTTGTGTGTGTGTGTGTGTGTGTGTGTGTGTACAGTTTTGTGTGTGTGTGTGTGTACAGTTTTGTGTGTGTGTGTACAGTTTTGTGTGTGTGTGTACAGTTTTGTGTGTGTGTGTACAGTTTTGTGTGTGTGTGTGTGTACAGTTTTGTGTGTGTGTGTACAGTTTTGTGTGTGTGTGTGTGTACAGTTTTGTGTGTGTGTGTGTGTGTACAGTTTTGTGTGTGTGTGTGTGTACAGTTTTGTGTGTGTGTGTACAGTTTTGTGTGTGTGTGTACAGTTTTGTGTGTGTGTGTACAGTTTTGTGTGTGTGTGTGTGTACAGTTTTGTGTGTGTGTGTGTGTACAGTTTTGTGTGTGTGTGTACAGTTTTGTGTGTGTGTGTGTGTGTACAGTTTTGTGTGTGTGTGTGTGTACAGTTTTGTGTGTGTGTGTGAATGCTGATAATTACAATTTTTTTTTATTATTATTTTTTTTGTTGCAAGAAAATACAGAACAGTATGAGGAAGGTTTAAAAGGGGAACAAGAAGAACATGAGCAACAGAGGTAGAAACCCACAGGGACCCAGAGGCTCCACCCCCTTTCAATGTTTACAAAACAAAACCATACAAAAATAATAATCCCATTTTTTAGAAAAGATAAATAAATCATTGGAGATTTACACAAAGAAGAAGGGAAACAGATGGTGAATAAGGGAGAAAGAAGTACAATAAATAATCACAATAAAAGGTAATAGGCGGAGAAGTTATTGGGATTAGGAGTTAAGTGGAATGTGTGTGTGTGTGTGTGTGTGCGTTATGTTTGAGGGGGTTCATTAAATCTTAAGGCCTCTTGTCTGCGAGGCAGCTATGAGAGTGTGGCATTAGTCTGTCATCTGTCAACACTAATCCAGTTTATTATCATGCGTGTTTGTGTGTGTTGTCAAGACTCGAAACGCTGCCCTCACATTCACTCAGGATCTCCTGCTCTGCTCTGCTTGGCATGGCCTCTCTCTCTCTCTCTCTCTCTCTCTCTCTCTCTCTCTCTCTCTCTCTCTCTCTCTCTCTCTCTCTCTCTCTCTCTCTCTCTCTCTCTCTCTCTCTCTCTCCACACGCACACACATACACACATACATTCACATACACCAACACACACACACCTATCCATAACAGTACTGTGGGATAAAAGGTTGGTAGTTTAAAACATCATAATTCAATATGTCCACTGAGTGTGTCTACACTGAGAGGAAGCCATTCATTTCAGGCCAGACTTGAGTGTTGGGAGGGAGGGAGGGTGGGAGGGAGGGAGGGAGAGAGGTGGAGCAAGGGAGGGAGGGAGGGAGAGAGGTGGAGCGAGGGAGGGAGAGAGGTGGAGCGAGGGAGGGAGGAGGAGCGAGGGAGGTGGAGAGAGGGAGAGAGGTGGAGTGAGGGAGAGAGGGAGGAGGAGCAGCGAGGGAGGGAGGGAGGTGGAGCGAGGGAGGTGGAGTGAGGGAGGGAGGGAGGGAGAGAGGTAGAGCGAGGGAGGGAGGGAGGTGAAGCGAGAGAGAGGGAGGTGGAGCGAGGGAGGGAGGGAGGTGGAGCAAAGGAGGGAGGGCGGGAGGAGAGAGGTGGAGCGAGGAAGGGAGGGAGGGAGGGAGGTGGAGCGAGGAGGGAGGGAGGTAGGTGGAGCGAGGGAGGGAGAGAGGTAGAGCGAGAGAGGGAGGGAGGTGGAGCACGGGAGGGAGGGAGGGAGGTGGAGCGAGAGAGGGAGGGAGGTGGAGCGAGGGAGGGAGGCAGGTGGAGGGAGGGAGGAGGAGGGAGGAAGGGAGGTGGATCGAGGGAGGGAGGGAGGTGGACCGAGAGAGGGAGGAAGGTGGAGCAAGCGAGGGAGGGAGGTGGAGCGAGGGAGGGAGTGAGGGAGGTAGGTGGAGCGAGGGAGGGAGAGAGGTAGAGCAAAGGAGGGAGGGAGAGAGGTGGAGCGAGGAAGGGAGGGAGGGAGGAGGAGCGAGGGAGGGAGGTGGAGCGAGGGAGGGAGGGAGGTAGGTGGAGCGAGGGAGGGAGAGAGGTAGAGCGAGAGAGGGAGGGAGGTGGAGCACGGGAGGGAGGGAGGGAGGTGGAGCGAGAGAGGGAGGGAGGTGGAGCGAGGGAGGGAGGCAGGTGGAGGGAGGGAGGGAGGAGGAGGGAGGAAGGGAGGTGGATCGAGGGAGGGAGGGAGGGAGGGAGGTGGACCGAGAGAGGGAGGGAGGTGGAGCAAGCGAGGGAGGGAGGTGGAGGGAGGGAGGTGGGGCAAGGGAGGGAGGTGGAGCGAGGGAGGGAGAGAGAATGGTAATGAAAAGTGAAAAGCCAGAATAAAGGACTGTCTCAGGAGATGTCTGGATATGAGGAGGAGGAAAGGAGGAACACACACAGTCTGTAAATATACCCAGAGAAACCAGATCAGCTCTCCATGCTCAGTGTACTGTAAGACTGGCCACGGTCACCAGATTGGCCACGGCCTCCAGACTGGCCACGGCCTCCAGACTGGGGACGGCCACCAGACTGGCCACGGTCACCAGACTGGCCACGGCCTCCAGACTGGGGACGGCCACCAGACTGGCCACGGTCACCAGACTGGCCACGGTCACCAGATTGGCCACGGTCACCAGACTGGCCACGGCCTCCAGACTGGGGACGGCCACCAGACTGGCCACGGTCACCAGACTGGCCACGGTCACCATACTGGCCACGGCCTCCAGACTGGGGACGGCCACCAGACTGGCCACGGTCACCAGACTGGCCACGGTCACCAGACTGGCCACGGTCAACAGACTGGCCACGGTCACCAGACTGGCCACGGCCTCCAGACTGGCCACGGTCACCAGACTGGCCACGGTCACTAGACCGGCCACGTCAACAGACCGGCCACGGTCACCAGACTGGCAACGGTCACCAGACTGGCCACGGTCACCAGACTGGCCACGGTCAACAGACTGGCCACGGTCAACAGACTGGCCACGGCCTCCAGACTGGGGACGGTCACCAGACTGGCCACGGTCACCAGACTGACCACGGTCACCAGATTGGCCACGGCCTCCAGACTGGCCACGGCCTCCAGACTGGCGACGGTCACCAGACTGGCCACGGTCACCAGACTGGCCACGGTCACCAGACTGACCACGGTCACCAGACTGGCCACGGTCACCAGACTGGCCACGGCCTCCAGACTGGGGACGGCCTCCAGACTGGGGACGGTCACCAGACTGGCCACGTCAACAGACTGGCCACGGTCACCAGACTGGCCACGGCCTCCAGACTGGCCACGGTCACCAGATTGGCCATGGTCACCAGACTGGCCACGGTCACCAGATTGGCCATGGTCACCAGACTGGCCACGGCCTGCAGACTGGCCACGGTCACCAGATTGGCCACGGTCACCAGATTGGCCATGATCACCAGATTGGCCACGGTCACCATTAAACTCAATGTATCATCATATCTCAGCTGTTTCAGAAAATATCTCCATTCTATTCTCTGATTGTGAGTGACCAGTTATTCATTCTCAGAATGTTATCTTTGAAGGGTGCTGGTAATATAAAGTAGGAGTTTTTTGTGAGCCAATCACATGGCATACTCCAACTGATTGGCTAATAAAGTGTTTATTTATGATGATGATGATGATGATGATGATGTCCAGTGCACCCATAGCCACAAACTAGCCCTCTCCCTCTCCCAGTGTGTCTGAAGATGTCTAACCCCCCCCCCCCCCCCTCATCTCTGTAGAGATCCGTGCCCAGCTGGTGGAGCAGTTCAAGTGTCTGGACCAGCAGTGTGAGCTGAGAGTGCAGCTGCTGCAGGACCTGCAGGACTTCTTCAGGAAGAAAGCGGAGGTCGAGATGGACTACAGTCGTAACCTGGAGAAACTGTCTGAGAGGTTCCTTGCGAAGACACGTAGCACCAAGGACCACCAGCTCAAGTAAGACAGGCACACACACACAAATGACATGCACGAATGACATACACGCATGCACACACACACACACACACACGAATGACATGCACGAACGACATACACGCATGCACACACACACACGAATGACATGCACGAACGACATACACGCATGCACACACACACACGAATGACATGCACGAACGACATACGCGCATGCACACACACACACGAATGACACGCACGAACGACATACACGCATGCACACACACACACGAATGACACGCACGAACGACATACACGCATGCACACACACACACGAATGACATGCACGAACGACATACACGCATGCACACACACACACGAATGACATGCATGAACGACATACACGCATGCACACACACACACGAATGACATGCACGAACGACATACACGCATGCACACACACACACGAATGACATGCACGAACGACATACAAGCATGCACACACACACACGAATGACATGCACGAACGACATACGCGCATGCACACACACACACGAACGACATACGCGCATGCACACACACACACGAACGACATACACGCATGCACACACACACATGAATGACATGCACGAACGACATACACGCATGCACACACACACACGAATGACATGCACGAACGACATACACGCATGCACACACACAAGAATGACATGCACGAACGACATACACGCATGCACACACACACACGAATGACATGCACGAACGACATACAAGCATGCACACACACACACGAATGACATGCACGAACGACATACGCGCATGCACACACACACACGAACGACATACGCGCATGCACACACACACACGAACGACATACACGCATGCACACACACACACGAATGACATGCACGAACGACATACACGCATGCACACACACACACGAATGACATGCACGAACGACATACACGCATGCACACACACACACGAATGACATGCACGAACGACATACGCGCATGCACACACACACACGAACGACATACGCGCATGCACACACACACACGAACGACATACACGCATGCACACACACACACGAATGACATGCACGAACGACATACGCGCATGCACACACACACACGAACGACATACGCTCATGCACACACACACACGAACGACATACACGCATGCACACACACACACGAATGACATGCACGAACGACATACACGCATGCACACACACACGAATGACATGCACGAACGACATACACGCATGCACACACACACACACTCTACCACTCTTGTCTGTGCTGTAAATCCAACGTTGCATAAGCAGCTTCGGGAGACATGAGCTAACTGATAGCATCTGGAGAGGGTTTGACTACAGACACACAGCGAGAGAGAGAGACCGGCCTCACCGGCTTCACCCCACTACATTCATACATGGTGCGGCAGAGTAGCCTAGTGGTTAGAGAGTTGTACTAGGAACCGGAAGGGTTCAAGTTCAGACCCCCGAGCTGACAAGGTACGAATCTGTCGTTCTGCCCCTAAACAGGCAGTTAACCCACTGTTCCCAGGCCGTCATTGAAAATAAGAATTTGTTCTTAACTGACTTGCTTCCAGCAGCACCTTGATCTTCTGCACAGATTCTGTCAGACCTGAGCCCTGACAGTAAATCTCAGTAAGACCAAAATAATGGTGTTCCAAAAAAGGTCCAGTTGCCAGGACCACAAATACAAATTCCATCTAGAAACCGTTTCCCTAGAGCCCACTAAAAACGATACATACCTTGGCCTAAACATCAGCGCCACAGGTAACTTCCACAAAGCTGTGAAGGATCTGAGAGATAAGGCAAGAAGGGCCTTCTATGCCAACAAAAGGAACATAAAATTCAACATAACAATTAGGATCTGGCTAAAAATACTTGAATCAGTCATAGTGTCATGCAGGTGAATGAGGACCCAAAAGCGACTTGGCGAAAACAGAGTCTTTAATCCAGTAAAGTAAATCTACAATCATAAGACATAATTCCACTCGTAATGACGAGAACAGACTGGAGACTCGATCAAGAACTGCAGGTTGCCTCGGGAAGGCACTTGAACGTAGCAGACTCAGACACCTGCTCACCACGCAGCATCTGAGGGAAACACGACACGACAGGGCGATACACAGACACAGCACGGTGAACAATAGACAAGGATCCGACAGGGCAGAAACGGAAAACAAGGGGAGAAATAGGGACTCTAATCAGGGGGAAAGATAGGGAACAGGTGTGGGAAGACTAAATGATTGATTAGGGGAATAGGAACAGCTGGGAGCAGGAACGGAGCGATAGAGAGAAGAGAGAGAGGGAGGAAGAGAGAAAGAGGGGAACGAACCTAAAAAGACCAGCAGGGGGAAAACGAACAGAGGGAAAAGCAAAATGACAAGACAAAATAAGACAAAACATGACAGTACCCCCCCACTCACCGAGCG
This sequence comes from Oncorhynchus gorbuscha, assembly GCF_021184085.1. Taxonomy (NCBI): domain Eukaryota; kingdom Metazoa; phylum Chordata; class Actinopteri; order Salmoniformes; family Salmonidae; genus Oncorhynchus; species Oncorhynchus gorbuscha. The sequence goes on from NW_025751040.1 coordinate 13,058, forward strand.
CCTCCTGGCGCTCTCGAGGAGGAACACTGGCGGCAACGGAGGAAATCATAGATCACAAACGGTCCAGCACGTCCCGAGAAAGAACCCAACTCCTCTCCTCAGGACCGTAACGAAAAACGATGGGAAACTAGGGTACTACTCTAAAAAAAAAATGAGACACGGGTAGAGAACTGAAAGCTTTAGAGCAAACAGGACCAAACAGGCCAGGAGAGTAACAACTAGGGACAGACTGAGACACAGCAAGGGCAGGAACAAGAACAGGAGAGATGCGATGGCAGGGAACAGACTGAGACCCAGCAAGACCAGAAGCAGAAAAAAAAATTACCAGACTTCTTCTGCGCGCAGTCTGAACACGCAGCCACGAAACGGCGCGTGTCACGCTCCTGAGTAGGCCACCAAAACCGCTGGCGAATAGAAGCAAGCGTACCCCGAACGCCGGGATGGCCAGCTAACTTGGCAGAGTGAGCCCACTGAAGAACAGCCAGACGAGTAGAAACAGGAACGAAAAGAAGGTTACTAGGACAAGCGCGCGGCGACGCAGTGTGCGTGAGTGCTTGCTTAACCTGTCTCTCAATTCCCCAGACAGTCAACCCGACAACACGCCCAACAGGAAGGATCCCCTCGGGATCGGTAGAAGCCACAGAAGAACTAAAGAGACGGGATAAAGCATGAGGCTTGGTGTTCTTAGTACCCGGGCAATAAGAAATAACGAACTCAAACGAGCGAAAAACAACGCCCAACGAGCATGACGCGCATTCAGTCGTTTGGCATAACGGATGTACTCAAGGTTCTTTTGGTCAGTCCAAACGACAAAAGGAACGGTCGCCCCCTCCAACCACTGTCGCCATTTGCCTAGGGCTAAACGGATGGCGAGCAGTTCGCGGTTAGCCACATCATAGTTACGTTCCGACGGTGACAGGCGATGAGAAAAATACGCACAAGGGTGGACCCCATCGTCAGTATCGGAGCGCTGGGACAGAATGGCTCCCACGCCCACCCCGACGCGTCAACCTCAACAATAAACTGTTTAGTGACGTCAGGTGCAACAAGGATAGAAGCGAATGCAAAACGCTTCTTGAAGAGATCAGAACAACAATCATACGACCGGTGAGGAGGAAGGGAGTTGGTTCTGGACCGACTGAAGACCGTGCGCAGACCATGATATTCCTCCGGCACTCCTGTCAAATCACCAGGTTCCTCCTGAGAAGAGGGGACAGAACAAACAGGAGAAATAGCAGACATTAAACACGTCACATGACAAGAAACGTTCCAGGAAAGGATAGAATTACTAGACCAATCAAAAGAAGGATTATGACACACTAGCCAGGGATGACCCAAAACAACAGGTGTAAAAGGTGAACAAAAAATCAAAAAAGAAATGGTCTCACTATGGTTACCAGATACAGTGAGGGTTAAAGGTAGTGTTTCATATAATATACTGGGGAGAGGACTACCATCCAAGGCAAACATGACCGTGGACTCCCCTAACTGTCTGAGAGGAATGTCATGTTCCCGCGCCCAGGCTTCGTCCATAAAACAGCCCTCTGCCCCAGAGTCTATTAATGCACTGCAGGAAGCTGCCGATCCGGTCCAGCGTAGATGGACCGGTAAGGTAGTACATGTACTTGACGGAGAGGACCGTCTAGTAGCGCTTATCAGTCGCCCTCCGCTTACTGATGAGCTCTGGCCTTTAACTGGACATGAAATGACAAAATGACCAGCGGAACCGCAATAGAGACAGAGGCGGTTGGTGATTCTCCGTTCCCTCTCCTTAGTCGAGATGCGAATACCCCCAGCTGCATGGGCTCAACACCTGAGTCAGTGGGGAAAGACGGTAGTGTCGGAGAGAGGGGAGACACAGTTAATGCGAGCTCTCTTCTATGAGCTCGGTGACGAAGATCTACCCGTCGTTCAATGCGAATAGCGAGTTCAATCAAAGAATCCACGCTGGATGGAACCTCCCGAGAGAGAATCTCATCCTTAACCTTAGCGTGAGTCCCTCCAGAAAACGAGCGAGCAACGCCTGCTCGTTCCAGTTACTGGAGGCAGCAAGAGTGCGAAACTCTATAGAGTAATCCGTTATGGATCGATTACCTTGACATAGGGAAGACAGGGACCAGGAAGCTTCTTTCCCAAAAACTGAGCGATCAAAACCCTTATCATCTCCTCTTTAAAGTTCAGATAATTGTTAGTACACTCAGCGCTTGCCTCCCAGATAGCTGTGCCCCACTGCCGAGCCCGACCAGTAAGGAGTGATATGACGTAGGCAATCCGAGCTCTCTCTTGAGTATGTGTTGGGTTGGAGAGAGAACACTATATCACACTGGGTGAGAAAGGAGCGGCACTCAGTGGGCTGCCCAGAATAACATGGTGGGTTATTAACCCTAGGTTCCGGAGGCTCGGAAGAACCGGAAGTAGCTGGTGACACGAGACGAAGACTCTGATACTGTCCTGAGAGGTCGGAGACCTGAGCGGCCAGGGTCTCAACGGCATGCCGAGCAGCAGACAATTCCTGCTCGTGTCTGCCGAGCATCGCTCCCTGGAACTCGAGAGTAGAGTAGAGAGAATCCATAGTCGCTGGGTCCATTCTTGGTCGGATCCTTCTGTCATGCAGGTGAATGAGGACCCAAAAGCGACTTGGCGAAAACAGAGTCTTTAATCCAGTAAAGTAAATCTACAATCATAAGACATAATTCCACTCGTAATGACGAGAACAGACTGGAGACTCGATCAAGAACTGCAGGTTGCCTCGGGAAGGCACTTGAACGTAGCAGACTCAGACACCTGCTCACCACGCAGCATCTGAGGGAAACACGACACGACAGGGCGATACACAGACACAGCACGGTGAACAATAGACAAGGATCCGACAGGGCAGAAACGGAAAACAAGGGGAGAAATAGGGACTCTAATCAGGGGGAAAGATAGGGAACAGGTGTGGGAAGACTAAATGATTGATTAGGGGAATAGGAACAGCTGGGAGCAGGAACGGAGCGATAGAGAGAAGAGAGAGAGGGAGGAAGAGAGAAAGAGGGGAACGAACCTAAAAAGACCAGCAGGGGGAAAACGAACAGAGGGAAAAGCAAAATGACAAGACAAAATAAGACAAAACATGACACATAGAGCCCATTGCCCTTTATGGTTGTGAGGTCTGGGGTCCGCTCATTAACCAAGAATTCACAAAATGGGACAAACACCAAATTGAGAATCTGCTTGCAGAATTCTGTAAAAATATCCCTGGCGTACAACGTAGAACACCAAATAGTGCATGCAGAGCATAATTAGGCCGATACCCACTAATTATCAAAATCCAGAAAAGAGCTGTTAAATTCTACAACCACCTAAAAGGAAGTTATTCCCAAACCTTCCATAACAAAGCCATCACCTACAGAGAGATGAACCTGGAGAAGAGTCCCCTAAGCAAGCTGGTCCTGGGGCTCTGTTCACAAACACAAACACACCCCACAGAGCCTCAGGACAGCAATACAATTAGACCCAACCAAATCATGAGAAATCAAAAAGATAATTACTTGACACATTGGAAAGAATTAACAAAAAATCAGAGCAAACTAGAATGCTATTTGGCCCTAAACAGAGTACACAGTGGCAGAATACCTGACCACTGTGACTGACCCAAACTTAAGAAAAGCT
>NW_025751041.1:0-15000 GCF_021184085.1 Oncorhynchus gorbuscha
AGTGTTTAGTGAGAGGTGTTACTAGTGTTTAGTGAGAGTGTTACTTAGTAGTGTTTAGTAGAGAGGTGTTACTAGTGGTTAGTGAGAAGGTGTTACTAGTGTTTAGTGTTTAGTGAGGTGTTACTAGTGGTTAGTGTTTAGTGAGAGGTGTTACTAGTGTTTAGTGAGAGGTGTTACTAGTGTTTAGTGTTTAGTGAGAGGTGTTACTAGTGTTTAGTGTTTAGTGAGAGGTGTTACTAGTGTTTAGTGTTTAGTGAGAGGTGTTACTAGTGTTTAGTGTTTAGTGAGAGGTGTTACTAGTGGTTAGTGTTTAGTGAGAGGTGTTACTAGTGTTTAGTGTGAGGTGTTACTAGTGTTTAGTGAGAGGTGTCACTAGTGTTTAGTGTTTAGTGAGAGGTGTTACTAGTGGTTAGTGTTTAGTGAGAGGTGTTACTAGTGTTTAGTGAGAGGTGTTACTAGTGGTTAGTGTTTAGTGAGAGGTGTTACTAGTGTTTAGTGAGAGGTGTTACTAGTGGTTAGTGAGAGGTGTTACTAGTGGTTAGTGTTTAGTGAGAGGTGTCACTAGTGTTTAGTGAGAGGTGTTACTAGTGGTTAGTGAGAGGTGTTACTAGTGGTTAGTGAGAGGTGTCACTAGTGTTTAGTGTTTAGTGAGAGGTGTTACTAGTGTTTAGTGAGAGGTGTTACTAGTGTTTAGTGTTTAGTGAGAGGTGTTACTAGTGTTTAGTGTGAGGTGTTACTAGTGTTTAGTGTTTAGTGAGAGGTGTTACTAGTGTTTAGTGTTTAGTGAGAGGTGTTACTAGTGTTTAGTGTGAGGTGTTACTAGTGGTTAGTGAGAGGTGTTACTAGTGTTTAGTGTGAGGTGTTACTAGTGGTTAGTGAGAGGTGTTACTAGTGGTTAGTGAGAGGTGTTACTAGTGTTTAGTGTGAGGTGTTACTAGTGTTTAGTGAGAGGTGTTACTAGTGTTTAGTGAGAGGTGTTACTAGTGTTTAGTGAGAGGTGTTACTAGTGTTTAGTGTTTAGTGAGAGGTGTTACTAGTGTTTAGTGAGAGGTGTTACTAGTATTAGTGAGGTGTTACTAGTGTTTGGGTGAGAGGTGTTACTAGTAGTTTAGTGTGAGGTGTTACTAGTGTTTAGTGAGGTGTCACTAGTGTTTAGTGTTTAGTGAGAGGTGTTACTAGTGTTTAGTGTTTATGAGGTGTTACTAGTGTTTAGTGTTTAGTGAGAGGTGTTACTAGTGTTTAGTGTTTAGTGAGAGGTGTTACTAGTGAGGTGTTACTAGTGTTTAGTGTTTAGTGAGAGGTGTTACTAGTGTTTAGTGTTTAGTGAGAAGTGTTTAGTGTTTAGTGAGAGGTGTTAGTGTTTTAGTGTTTAGTGAGAGGTGTTACTCGTGTTTAGTAGTTTTACTAGGTTCATGATCTGTTTATCATGTGTTTGTTAGTAAAAAACATCCATTCAGAGACACACAGAGACAGTCAGACTGCTGTCTCCGAACTCCACATATGAGGGCTTGACAGACAGACAGACAGACAGACAGACAGACGAGACAGACAGACAGACAGACAGACAGACAGACGAACGAACAGACAGACAGACAGACGAACGAACAGACAGACAGACAGACAGACAGAAAAGACAGACAGAAAAGACAGGCAGACAGGCAGGCAGACACAGACGAACCAGAAAAGACAGAAAGAAAAGACAGACAGACAGAGACAGACAGACAGACAGGCAGGCAGACAAGACAAGACAGACAGACAAAGACAAGACAGAAAAGACAGAAAAGACAGACAGAAAGAAAAGACAGGCAGGCAGGCAGGCAGACAGACACTACAGTAGATCCAGAGTAGGCTGCTCTACTCCCTCTGATATTAGCCTTCTCCTGCAGACGTTAACTCAATCTGGGACAGAGATGGGAGTACCGAGAGGAGAGCATATCATGTCCCCGCAAAAACATCACTCTTGAAATATTTATTCAAACATCATAAGCCAGACGTGGGAGTTTTGGCTGCCCTGGAGAGAGACAGAACCAGCTGGTGACAGAAACAAACTAGGCCAAGGCCCTGTGGACTTGTTTTCTGAACCCACACAGACACACAGAGGACAAACACTTCTGAATAACTAGAACCCTGTAAGTAGTTGTAACTGATTGAAGACCAGACATTAATACATTAATACATTAATAGATAGTAGAGAGACGAGGCTGAATAACTAGAACCCTGTAGAAGTAGTTGTAACTGATTGAAGACCAGACATTAATACCTTAATAGATAGTAGAGGCGAGGCTGAATAACTAGAACCCTGTAGAAGTAGTTGTAACTGATTGAAGACCAGACATTAATACATTAATACATTAATAGATAGTAGAGAGAGAGGCTGAATAACTAGAACCCTGTAGAAGTAGTTGTAACTGATTGAAGACCAGACATTAATACATTAATAGATAGTAGAGAGACGAGGCTGAATAACTAGAACCCTGTAGAAGTAGTTGTAACTGATTGAAGACCAGACATTAATACATTAATAGATAGTAGAGAGACGAGGCTGAATAACTAGAACCCTGTAGAAGTAGTTGTAACTGATTGAAGACCAGACATTAATACATTAATAGATAGTAGAGAGACGAGGCTGAATAACTAGAACCCTGTAGAAGTAGTTGTAACTGATTGAAGACCAGACATTAATACATTAATACATTAATAGATAGTAGAGAGACGAGGCTGAATAACTAGAACCCTGTAGAAATAGTTGTAACTGATTGAAGACTAGACATTAATAGATAGTAGAGAGAGGCTGAATAACTAGAACCCTGTAGAAGTAGTTGTAACTGATTGAAGACTAGACATTAATAGATAGTAGAGAGACAAGGCTGAATGAGAGCTTATTAAATTAATCCCAACACCATAATCGTCTGATTACATTATTGGAGAAGGGGAAGACTGTCCTCTCCAAAAAAACAAATGAGCCTGTAGTTAATTATGTAGTAATAGTTATCCTGAACCACACAAATCCCTCTTCACAAAGGCCCCGCTCTGGCCCAATCCAGAGGTTTAACACAAGGCCCGGCTCTGGCCCAATTCAGAGGTTTAACACAAGGCCCTTCTCTGGCCCAATCCAGAGGTTTAACACAAGGCCCTGCTCTGGCCCAATCCAGAGGTTTAGAACAAGGCCCTGCTCTGGCCCAATCCAGAGGTTTAACACAAGGCCCTGCTCTGGCCCAATCCAGAGGTTTAACACAAGGCCCTGCTCTGGCCCAATCCAGAGGTTTAACACAAGGCCCTGCTCTGGCCCAATCCAGAGGTTTAACACAAGGCCCTGCTCTGGCCCAATCCAGAGGTTTAACACAAGGCCCTGCTCTGGCCCAATCCAGAGGTTTAACACAAGGCCCTGCTCTGGCCCAATCCAGAGGTTTAACACAAGGCCCTGCTCTGGCCCAATCCAGAGGTTTAGAACAAGGCCCTGCTCTGGCCCAATCCAGAGGTTTAACACAAGGCCCTGCTCTGGCCCAATCCAGAGGTTTAACACAAGGCCCTGCTCTGGCCCAATCCAGAGGTTTAACACAAGGCCCTGCTCTGGCCCGAACCAGAGGTTTAACACAAGGCCCTGCTCTGGCCCAATTCAGAGGTTTAACACAAGGCCCTGCTCTGGCCCAATCCAGAGGTTTAACACAAGGCCCTGCTCTGGCCCAATCCAGAGATTTAACACAAGGCCCTGCTCTGGCCCAATTCAGAGGTTTAGCACAAGGCCCTGCTCTGGCCCAATTCAGAGGTTTAACACAAGGCCCTGCTCTGGCCCAATCCAGAGGTTTAACACAAGGCCCTGCTCTGGCCCAATCCAGAGGTTTAATACAAATAGAGGAGTGAGAACCGTGACACAGTTATAAAGCTGTTATAACTACATAATCTGATTTAAAAGCTGGTTATTTTTAACTGCATACACGCATGGCAGATCTAGGTAGAGCATGGCAGATCTAGGTAGAGCATGGCAGATCTAGGTAGAGCATGGCAGATCTAGGTAGAGCATGGCAGATCTAGGTAGAGCATGGCAGATCTAGGTAGAGCATGGCAGATCTAGGTAGAGCATGGCAGATCTAGGATCTAGGTAGAGCATGGCAGATCTAGGATCTAGGTAGAGCATGGCAGATCTAGGTAGAGCATGGCAGATCTAGGTAGAGCATGGCAGATCTAGGTAGAGCATGGCAGAGAGACCATATATATATATATATATATTCACCTTTATTTAACCAGGTAGGCAGGTAAGTTCTCATTTACAACTGCGACCTGGCCAAGATAAAGCAAAGCAGTTCGACAGATACAACGACACAGAGTTACACATGGAGTAAAACAAACATACAGTCAATAATACAGTATAAACGAGTCTATACGATGTGAGCAAATGAGGTGAGATAAGGGAGGTAAAGGCAAAAAAAGGCCATGGTGGCAAAGTAAATACAATATAGCAAGTAAAACACTGGAATGGTAGATTTGCAGTGGAAGAATGTGCAAAGTAGAAATAAAAAATAATGGGGTGCAAAGGAGCATATGAGCCATTAGCTAAATCAGCTCTTGTGGACAGCCTACGAAACATTCAGCATCTAACCAAATTACACAAGATTTTTGTTTTGTGGTTTAAACGAGATATATAAACAAAACAACCGGCCAGAAACCCAATGGGTTTAAACACTGAGGTCAGGACAGGTAGTGTTTTCTACCCTGCTGTCACTGAGGTCAGGACAGGTAGTGTTTTCTGCCCTGAGGTCAGGACAGGTAGTGTCACTGAGGTCAGGACAGGTAGTGTTTTTCTACCCTGCTGTCACTGAGGTCAGGACAGGTAGTGTTTTCTACCCTGCTGTCACTGAGGTCAGGACAGGTAGTGTTTTCTACTCCTGCTGTCACTGAGGTCAGGACAGGTAGTGTTTTCTACCCTGCTGTCACTGAGGTCAGGACAGGTAGTGTTTTCTACCCTGCTGTCACTGAGGTCAGTGACAGGTAGTGTTTTCTACCCCTGTCACTGAGGTCAGGACAGGGTGATCTACCCTGCTGTCACTCGAGGTCCAGGTAGTGTTTTCACCCTGCTGTCACTGAGGTGTAGTGTTTTCACCCTGCTGTCACTGAGGTCAGGACAGGTAGTGTTTTCTACCCTGCTGTCACTGAGGTCAGGACAGGTAGTGTTTTCTACCCTGCTGTCACTGAGGTCAGGACAGGTAGTGTTTTCTACCCTGCTGTCACTGAGGTCAGGACAGGTAGTGTTTTCTACCCTGCTGTCACTGAGGTCAGGACAGGTAGTGTTTTCTACCCTGCTGTCACTGAGGTCAGGACAGGTAGTGTTTTCTACCCTGCTGTCACTGAGGTCAGGACAGTGTTTTCTACCCTGCTGTCACTGAGGTCAGGACAGGTAGTGTTTTTTCTACCTGGGAGGTCACAGGTAGTGCTGTCACTGAGGTCAAGACAGGCAGACTGGGACCAGAGTGGTTGGTGATGGTGTTAGGTGAGGAGAAGCAGGAGGAGAACACTGAGAAATGACAGGGCTCCATATAGCCTTATAAGGAGGAGGAGGACACTGAGAAATGACAGGGCTTCATATAGCCTTATAAGGAGGAGAACACTGAGAAATGACAGGATTCCATATAGCCTTATAAGGAGAAGAACACTGAGAAAATGACAGGGCTCCATATAGCCTTATAAGGAGGAGAACACTGAGAAAATGACAGGATTCCATATAGCCTTATAAGGAGGAGAACACTGAGAAATGACAGGGTTCCATATAGCCTTATAAGGAGAAGAACACTGAGAAAATGACAGGGTTTCATATAGCCTTATAAGGAGGAGGGAGAACACTGAGAAATGACAGGGCTCCATATAGCCTTATAAGGAGGAGGAGAACACTGAGAAATGACAGGGTCTCCATATAGCCTTGTGTGTGTTTTAGGTTGAGAGTAAACACAAGAGTAGGACGTTTGCCGGGCGGAAACGCTTACCTTAATGAGTGTGATTCCCCTGGCCTGGGAGGGAGACAGCCCACCATCTCATCACACAGCTTCCTGATGAACTGTGAGGAACCACGAACACTAGAGGTCAGCCCCTCAGCAGCATCCTGGAGCTGAGGTACAGCCACCTGTTGAGAGGGAAGGAGGGTGAGAGGGGGTGAGAGGGAAGGAGGGAAGGAGGATGAGAGGGAAGGAGGGTGAGAGAGAGAGAGAGAGAGAGAGAGAGAGAGAGAGAGAGAGAGAGAGAGAGAGAGAGAGAGAGAGAGAAGGAGGGTGAGAGAGAGAGAGAGGGAAGGAGAGAGAGAGAAGAGAAGGAGAGGAAGAGAGGGTGAGAGAGAGGGAAGAAGGAAGGAAGGAGGGTGAGAGAGAGAGAAGGAGGAGAGAGGAGCGTGAGAGAGAGAGAGAGAGAGAGAGAGAGAGAGAGAGAGAGAGAGAGAGAGAGAGAGAGAGAGAGAGAGAGAGAGAGAGAGAGAGAGAGAGAGAGGGAAGGGAAGGAGGGTGAGAGAGAGGGAAGGAGGGTGAGAGAGAGAGAGGGAAGGAGGGGTGGAGAGAGAGAGAGAGAGAGAGAGAGAGAGAGAGAGAGAGAGAGAGAGAGAGAGAGAGAGAGAGAGAGAGAGGGAAGGAAGGAAGGAGGTTGAGAGGATGAGAGAGAGAGGAAGGAGGGTGAGAGAGAGAGAGAGAGGGAAGGAGGGTGAGAGGGGTGTGAGAGAGAGAGAGGGAAGGAGGGTGAGAGAGAGAGAGAGAAAGAGGGAAGGAGGGTGAGAGAGAGAGAGAGAGAGGGAAGGAGGGTGGAGAGGGGGGTGAGAGAGAGGGAAGGAGAGAGAGAGAGAGAGAGAGAGAGAGAGAGAGAGAGAGAGAGAGAGAGAGAGAGAGAGAGAGAGGGAAGTAGGGTGAGAGAGAGAGGGAAGGAGGGTGAGAGAGAGGGAAGGAAGGAAGGGAGGGTGAGAGAGGGAAGGAGGGTGAGAGAGAGAGAGAGAGGGAAGGAGGGGTGAGAGGGGGGTGAGAGAGAGGGAAGGAGGGTGAGAGAGCAGAGAGAAAGAGGGAAGGAGGGTGAGAGAGAGGGAAGGAGGTGAGAAAGAGAAAGGGGGTGGAGAGAGAGAGAGAGAGAGAGGGTGGGTAGGTGGGTGGGTGGATGAGAGATGGGGTGGGGGTGGTGATGGTGTAAACTACAAGCTTTCAGTCTTTGCTTTAAACTCATTTCTGTTCAGACAGTCCTCTTACCACGTTGTCAGGCAGCCTGTATCCAGGCAGGTACTTGACATTCTCATGGTCTGTGTTGATGATGTCTGTGAGATTCCTGCCGTCCACGTTCTCCTCAAACACCCACATCTGACTGTGGTGGCGAAACGCTGCAGGGCCTGAGCATTACTGCCGATTATCCTGGCAATGGCTGAACCCCTGTAGGGAAACAAGAATCATCGATGTACATTACACTGCTCTACAACTTACCATTTACCATCCTCCTGTGGCAAGAGACAATAGCAAAAACAATCTAAATTATTATCTTAACTGTTCACCCTTTTTAGAATGGGGATAACCTCATCAAATTCAGTCTTGTCCTTTGTCAAGAAATTTGCTCATGTCATAAACATTATCCTTTAAACATTATCCTTTAAACATTATCCTTTCATTATCCTTTAAACATTATCCTTTAAACATTATCCTTTAAACATTATCCTCCAGAAATGCATTGTCGTCCCCTCAGCATAAGTGGATTCAAAACCCCCCCTCCTGCTCGTGTTCTCCTTGACAATAGCTACGATGTAACGTCGATGGATCCGCGCTCGCCTCTGCGCCAGAGAGAGATATACCTAACGTCACATTGTAAGAGACAGACACTGGCAGCTAATGCTGCTCTATCTGGCCATCTAGCCCTGTAACATCTATCTGACCAGCTAGCCCTGTAACATCTATCTGACTAGCTAGCCCTGTAACATCTATCTGACCAGCTAGCCCTGTAACATCTATCTGGCCATCTATCTGGCCAGCTAGCCCTGTAACATCTATCTGCTGGCCCCATCTATCTGACCAGCTAGCCTGTAACATCTATCTGACCAGCTAGCCCTGTAACTCTATCTGACCAGCTAGCCCTGTAACATCTATCTGGCCATCTAACCCTGTAACATCTATCTGACCAGCTAGCCCTGTAACATCTATCTGACCATCTAGCCCTGTAACATCTATCTGACCAGCTAGCCCTGTAACATCTATCTGACCAGCTAGCCCTGTAACATCTATCTGGCCAGCTAGCCCTGTAACATCTATCTGACCAGCTAGCCCTGTAACATCTATCTGACCAGCTAGCCCTGTAACATCTATCTGGCCATCTAGCCCTGTAACATCTATCTGACCAGCTAGCCCTGTAACATCTATCTGACCAGCTAGCCCTGTAACATCTATCTGACCAGCTAGCCCTGTAACATCTATCTGACCAGCTAGCCCTGTAACATCTATCTGACCAGCTAGCCCTGTAACATCTATCTGACCATCTAGCCCTGTAACATCTATCTGACCAGCTAGCCCTGTAACATCTATCTGACCCAGCCCTGTAACATCTATCTGACCCTAGCCTGTAACATCTATCTGACCAGCTAGCCCTGTAACATCTATCTGACCAGCTAGCCCTGTAACATCTATCTGACCATCTAGCCCTGTAACATCTATCTGACCATCTAGCCCTGTAACATCTATCTGACCAGCTAGCCCTGTAACATCTATCTGACCAGTAACATCTATCTGACCATCTAGCCCTGTAACATCTATCTGACCAGCTAGCCCTGTAACATCTATCTGACCAGCTAGCCCTGTAACATCTATCTGGCCATCTAACCCTGTAACATCTATCTGGCCAGCTAGCCCAGTAACATCTATCTGGCCATCTCTATAGATTGCATGTCATCGACAGGAGCAACAGTGATCATTGACAGTGACTGGACTCACCAGTTTCCAGAGCCGACAATGCACACTTTCAGAGGCGACGCCATTTAGAGATGTTTCCTATAAGTTTCTGTAGAAGAAACTGTTCAAAAATGTACTGATTCCGAAGATATAGGTAACTAATGACAGATGATATGAGGAGTGGATTTATGGAGAGGAGACAGGAGTGCGCCTCTAGGCTACTACAGACTGAACTGCTGTAAATGACATCATCAAGGAGCTGCCGAACTGGAGGATTCTGGGATTACGAGTTTTTTTTAAATGTTAGTTACAATTAGCAGATGGAAGTTGAGTAGCCTATTTCAGATGTCTGTCCCCTGATAAATTACAAGACAATCGTTGCAATGTTTACTAATGTCTCTCTTCTGGAAGAAATTCATGAAGAATATGAATTGAATAGCCTTACATTTTCATATCAAATAGGCTAAATGACATAGTCCTATTTTTTTACCTATTCGTAATGAAATATTGAATATCACACTCATCATGCATGTACGTTGAGATCCTTGTGTGTGGTGAATCCGTGTGTTCTCTGCGATTATTCATATAGACCTGTATTCTAGCCCTGCATACAGCCCTGTATTCTAGCCCCCCTGTATTCTAGCCCTGCATAGCCCTGCATATAGCCCTGTATTCTAGCCCTGCATATAGCCCTGCATATAGCCCTGCATATAGCCCTGTATTCTAGCCCTGCATATAGCCCTGTATTCTAGCCCTGTATTCTAGCCCTGCATATAGCCCTGTATTCTAGCCCTGCATCTAGCCCTGCATATAGCCCTGTATTCTAGCCCTGCATATAGCCCTGTATTCTAGCCCTGCATATAGCCCTGTATTCTAGCCCTGTATTCTAGCCCTGCATATAGCCCTGCATATAGCCCTGTATTCTAGCCCTGCATATAGCCTGTATTCTAGCCCTGTATTCTAGCCCTGCATATAGCACTGTATTCTAGCCCTGTATTCTAGCCCTACATATAACCCTGCATATAGCCCTGTATTCTAGCCCTGTATTCTAGTCCTGTATTCTAGCCCTGCATATAGCCCTGCATATAGCCCTGTATTCTAGCCCTGTATTCTAGCCCTGTATTCTAGCCCTGCATATAGCCCTGTATTCTAGCCCTGCATACAGCCCTGTATTCTAGCCCTGTAGTCTAGCCCTGCATATAGCCCTGTATTCTAGCCCTGTATTCTAGCCCTGCATATAGCCCTGTATTCTAGCCCTGTATTCTAGCCCTGCATATAGCCCTGTATTCTAGCCCTGCATATAGCCCTGTATTCTAGCCCTGTATTCTAGCCCTGCATTATAGCCCTGCATATAGCCCTGTATTCTAGCCCTGTATATAGCCCTGTATTCTAGCCCTAATATTCTAGCCCTGCATATAGCCCTGTATTCTAGCCCTGTATTCTAGCCCTGTATTCTAGCCCCCTGCATATGACCCTGTATTCTAGCCCTGTATTCTAGTCCTGTCTTCTGTGGTCCTGTCTTCTGGCCTCATATGGCCTATTATTCTAGCCCTGTGTTCACAGCCCCTGTATTCTAGCTCTGCATATGGCCCTGTATTCTATTTTACATAACCCTGTGTTCTGGCCTGCCTTATGGCCCTCCCACTGTAATTCTAGCCTATGTATTCTGGCTATAATGATCTATTTTCATACATTATGTGTTCTATTATGTATTCTATTGCATACAGCCCTGTATTCTAGCCCTGTATTCTATTACCTGCATACAACCCTGTATTCTAGCCCTGCATACAGCCCTGTATTCTAGCCCTGTATTCTAGCCCTACATATAGCCCTGTATTCTAGCCCTGTATTCTAGCCCTGTATTCTAGCCCTGCATACAGCCCTGTATTCTAGCCCTGTATTCTAGCCCTGCATACAGCCCTGTATTCTAGCCCTGTATTCTAGCCCTGCATACAGCCCTGTATTCTAGCCCTGTATTCTAGCCCTGCATACAGCCCTGTATTCTAGCCCTGCATATAGCCCTGCATACAGCCCTGTATTCTAGCCCTGCATACAGCCCTGCATACAGCCCTGTATTCTAGCCCTGCATACAGGCCTGTATTCTAGCCCTGCATATAGCCCTGCATATAGCCCTGTATTCTAGCCCTGCATACAGCCCTGTATTCTAGCCCTGCATATAGCCCTGTATTCTAGCCCTGCATATAGCCCTGCATATAGCCCTGCATATAGCCCTGTATTCTAGCCCTGTATTCTAGCCCTGTATTCTAGCCCTGCATACAGCCCTGTATTCTAGCCCTGCATACAGCCCTGTATTCTAGAGGTACATCGGTATCGTGGTTGGCTGGCAGTCAAAGGGAGTGACCAACCCGGGATTTCCAGTAGGAAAAAAACGCAGAAACGTCAGAGCCACACACCAACACCGCAGCAAGACACGGAATACCCCTCTTTCTCCTCTCTCTTCTTCTCTCAGCATAAGTCAGTACAGGGGTCCATATTCTCCAAGAAGCTGCACTAACGGAGAATGTGGTCATCACCCTGTTCTGGAATCTCCACTGCATTCGATCTTCTTCTCGTTCGGTTTTCCACCTTCTAAAACAAGATAATCTTATTTTGAGCCTAAATCTCAACTATGGACAAGCACCCAGGCTCCAACACGATCAACCCCGCATCCTACCATGGGAATCCGGCCGCACGGTGTTCGGACCGAGGAGTTGGCGGTTCGTGTCCGCACAGCCTGGGCTCAGAGGCAGGCACCGCAGGCGGCCGTGGTGGGGTGTCCGGGGACAGCGCGTCTACTCCGCATCAAACCCACAAGCGGCGACTGGAGGGGTCCTCAATAAATACACCAACCTGCTACAGGGATGGCAGAACAGGTACAGTAGCCTATTCAGGGGGTCTAGCTCTGGTCCAAGGCGTTATACGCGGACGCACACTAACGCCGTAGAACAGACGTAGTTTTATAGTGGTTATTAGCCGAGTTTTGGTGCCATTGTTGATCAGTTGTGTCTGCTAGAAAGTCATCTCATTTCACACATATATATATTTTTAAATCTCATTTAATCTTATCTATTCACAACAAGTTTGGTTCGATATCCATCTTATCTATTTAATTTTCACCAAATTTTTTTCGTATCTTATCACATCTATTGATAACAGAAGTTACAAAAAAAGGGGGGCGGGGTAGGTCACATTCTCCGTCATTGATCAGCTGATTGATGAAGATGTCGTAACGCACAGGATGTTTCCATTGGAAGGACTGAACCGAGAGGAGCGTCGCTTTGCGTTGCTGCACGACAAGGCATTTTCCGTCCCGTTGCCGTGTTTACTGGAACACAGTTGTTGTTGTTGTTGGCAACAACACAAGTGATGACAATTAACATAATATATAAATACTGTTTTCATGTTCTATTCTGCTCTGTTCTATTCTATAGTTTAGTGAATTATTTGTGAAGTGGTCGCACTGCCTTCCGTCATGAAAGCAAGTCATTGAGTTCATAGAGATAAGGCGCTGAGATTGGACGGTTAATAAATACAGTAACTTGAAGGCAAACTCGGACAGGAACAGGGTTTTGCTGATATAGTGGAACAGGGTTTTGCTGATATAGTGGAACAGGGTTTTGCTGATATAGTGGAACAGGGTTTTGCTGATATAGTGGAACAGGGTTTTGCTGATATAGCGGAACAGGGTTTTCCTGATATAGTGGAACAGGGTTTTGCTGATATAGTGGAACAGGGTTTTGCTGATATAGTGGAACAGGGTTTTGCTGATATAGTGGAACAGGGTTTTGCTGATATAGTGGAACAGGGTTTTGCTGATATAGTGGAACAGGGTTTTGCTGATATAGTGGAACAGGGTTTTGGGAATGGTTTCATGGTCAGAGCCAGATGGTCCCGGGCTGTGGGAGAGCTCCAGGGTGATAGGTGGACAGTCTGCGATGGGGGACAACAACAGACTCGATTTCACTGCCCTTTGCATCTCTATTACTGAACTCATTCAGAGTGAATAGACCTTTTTACACTTGTTCAGTAGACCTGTCTACCAACACACAGGCCCTATTCCCTTCATTACCAACACACAGGCCCTATTCCCTTCATTACCAACACACAGGCCCTATTCCCTTCATTACCAACACACAGGCCCTATTCCCTTCATTACCAACACACAGGCCCTATTCCCTTCAATACCAACACACAGGCCCTATTCCTTCATTACCAACACACAGGCCCTATTCCCTTCAATACCAACACACAGGCCCTATTCCCTTCATTACCAACACACAGGCCCTATTCCTTCAATACCAACACACAGGCCCTATTCCCTTCAATACCAACACACAGGCCCTATTCCCTTCATTACCAACACACAGGCCCTATTCCCTTCATTACCAACACACAGGCCCTATTCCCTTCATTACCAACACACAGGCCCTATTCCCTTCATTACCAACACACAGGCCCTATTCCCTTCATTACCAACACACAGGCCCTATTCCCTTCATAGTGCACTACTTTAGACCAGAGCCCTATTCCCTTCATAGTGCACTACTTTAGACCAGAGCCCTATTCCCTTCATTACCAACACACAGGCCCTATTCCCTTCAATACCAACACACAGGCCCTATTCCCTTCATAGTGCACTACTTTAGACCAGAGCCCTATTCCCTTCATAGTGCACTACTTTAGACCAGAGCCCTATTCGGTTCATTACCAACACACAGGCCCTATTCCCTTCATTACCAACACACAGGCCCTATTCCCTATATAGTGCACTACTTTAGACCAGAGCCCTATTCCCTTCATAGTGCACTACTTTGAGACCAGAGCTCTATTCCCTTCATAATGCACTACTTTAGACCAGAGCCCTATTCCTATATAGTGCACTACTTTAGACCAGAGCCCTATTCCCTATATAGTGCACTACTTTAGACCAGAGCCCTATTCCCTTCATAGTGCACTACTTTAGACCAGAGCCCTATTCCCTATATAGTGCACTACTTTAGACCAGAGCCCTATTCCCTATATAGTGCACTACTTTAGACCAGAGCCCTATTCCCTACATAGTGCACTACTTTAGACCAGAGCCCTATTCCCTTCATAGTGCACTACTTTAGACCAGAGCCCTATTCCCTTCATAGTGCACTACTTTAGACCAGAGCCCTATTCCTACATAGTGCACTACTTTAGACCAGAGCCCTATTCCCTACATAGTGCACTACTTTAGACCAGAGCCCTATTCCCTACATAGTGCACTACTTTAGACCAGAGCCTATTCCCTATATAGTGCCCTACTTTAGACCAGAGCCCTATTCCTTCATAGTGCACTACTTTAGACCAGAGCCCTATTCCCTTCATAGTGCACTACTTTAGACCAGAGCCCTATTCCCTTCATAGTGCACTACTTTAGACCAGAGCCCTATTCCCTTCATAGTGCACTACTTTAGACCAGAGCCCTATTCCCTACATAGTGCACTACTTTAGACCAGAGCCCTATTCGGTTCATAGTGCACTACTTTAGACCAGAGCCCTATTCCCTTCATAGTGCACTACTTTAGACCAGAGCCCTATTCCCTTCATAGTGCACTACTTTAGACCAGAGCCCTATTCCCTTCATAGTGCACTACTTTAGACCAGAGCCCTATTCCCTACATAGTGCACTACTTTAGACCAGAGCCCTATTCCCTACATAGTGCACTACTTTAGACCAGAGCCCTATTCCCTTCATAGTGCACTACTTTAGACCAGAGCCCTATTCCCTTCATAGTGCACTACTTTAGACCAGAGCCCTATTCCCTTCATAGTGCACTACTTTAGACCAGAGCCCTATTCCCTACATAGTGCACTACTTTAGACCAGAGCCCTATTCCCTACATAGTGCACTACTTTAGACCAGAGCCCTATTCCCTTCATAGTGCACTACTTTAGACCAGAGCCCTATTCCCTTCATAGTGCACTACTTTAGACCAGAGCCCTATTCCCTTCATAGTGCACTACTTTAGACCAGAGCCCTATTCCCTTCATAGTGCACTACTTTAGACCAGAGCCCTATTCCCTTCATAGTGCACTACTTTAGACCAGAGCCCTATTCCCTTCATAGTGCACTACTTTAGACCAGAGCCCT
>NW_025751042.1:0-10000 GCF_021184085.1 Oncorhynchus gorbuscha
GAGAGAGAGAACGTTAGAATCAGAGACAGAGAACTAGAGAGAGAGAGAGAGAACGTTAGAATCAGAGACAGAGAACTAGAGAGAGAGAGAGAGCGTTAAGATCAGAGACAGAGAACTAGAGAGAGAAAACGTTAAGATCAGAGACAGAGAACTAGAGAGACAGTTAGAATCAGAGACAGAGAACTAGAGAGAGAAGAGCGTTAGAATCAGAGACAGAGAACTAGAGAGAGAGAGAGAGAAACAGATTAGAATCAGAGACAGAGAACTAGAGAGAGAGAGAGAGAACGTTAGAATCAGAACAGAGAACTAGAGAGAGAGAGAAACGTTAGAATCAGAGACAGAGAACTAGAGAGAGAGAGAACGTTAGAGATCAGAGACAGAGAACTAGAGAGAGAGAGAGAACTAGAGAGAGAGAGAGAGAGAGAACTAGAGAGAGATCCAGAGAGAGAGAGAGAACTAGAGAGAGACAGAGAACTAGAGAGAGAGAGAGAGAGAGAGAACTAGAGAGAGAGAACTAGAGAGAGAGAGAGAACTAGAGAGAGAGAGAGAGAGAGAACTAGAGAGAGAGAGAGAGAGACAGAGAACGTTAGAATCAGAGACAGAGAACTAGAGAGAGAGAGAGAGAACGTTAGAATCAGAGACAGAGAACTAGAGAGAGAGAGAGAGAACGTTAGAATCAGAGACAGAGAACTAGAGAGAGAGAGAGAGAGAGAGAGAACTAGAGAGAGAGAGAGAGAGAACTAGAGAGAGAGAGAGAGAGAACTAGAGAGAGAGAGAGAGAACGAGAGAATCAGAGACAGAGAACTAGAGAGAGAGAGAGAGAACGTAGAGAATCAGAGACAGAGAACTAGAGAGAGAGAGAGAGAACGTTAGAATCAGAGAACAGAGAACTCAGAGACAGAGAACTAGAGAGAGAGAGAACGTTAGAATCAGAGAGACAGAGAGAGAGAGAGAGAACTCAGAGACAGAGAGAGAGAGAGAGAGAACGTTAGAATCAGAGACAGAGAACTAGAGAGAGAGAGAGAGAACGTTAGAATCAGAGACAGAGAACTAGAGAGAGAGAGTTAGAATAGAGAGAGAGAGAGAGAACGTTAGAATCAGAGACAGAGAACTAGAGAGAGAGAGAGAGAAGTTAGAATCAGAGACAGAGAACTAGAGAGAGAGAGAGAGAGAACTAGAATCAGAGACAGAGAACTAGAGAGAGAGAGAGAGAACGTTAGAATCAGAGACAGAGAACTAGAGAGAGAGAGAGAACGTTAGAATCAGAGACAGAGAACTAGAGAGAGAGAGAGAGAACGTTAGAATCAGAGAGACAGAGAACTAGAGAGAGAGAGAGAGAACGTTAGAATCAGAGACAGAGAGAGAGAGAGAGAGAGAACGTTAGAATCAGAGACAGAGAACTAGAGAGAGAGAGAACGTTAGAATCAGAGACAGAGAACTAGAGAGAGAGAGAGAGAACGTTAGAATCAGAGACAGAGAACTAGAGAGAGAGAGAGAGAACGTTAGAATCAGAGAGACAGAGAAGAGAGAGAGAGAGAGAGAGAACGTTAGAATCAGAGACAGAGAACTAGAGAGAGAGAGAGAGAGAACGTTAGAATCAGAGACAGAGAACTAGAGAGAGAGAGAGAGAACGTTAGAATCAGAGACAGAGAACTAGAGAGAGAGAGAGAGAACGTTAGAGAGACAGAGAACTAGAGAGAGAGAGAGAGAACGTTAGAATCAGAGACAGAGAACTAGAGAGAGAGAGAGAGAACGTTAGAATCAGAGACAGAGAACTAGAGAGAGAGAGAGAGAACGTTAGAATCAGAGACAGAGAACTAGAGAGAGAGAGAGAGAACGAGAGAGAGAACTAGAGAGAGAGAGAGAGAGAACTAGAGAGAGAGAGAGAGAGAGAGAGAGAACTAGAGAGACAGAGAACTAGAGAGAGAGAGAGAGAGAGAGAACAGAGAGAGAGAGAGAGAGAGAACGTTAGAATCAGAGACAGAGAGAGAGAGAGAGAGAACTAGAATCAGAGAGAGAGAGAGAGAACTAGAGAGAGAGAGAGAGAGAGAGAGAGAGAGAGAGAGAGAGAACTAGAGAGAGAGAGAGAGAGAGAGAGAGAGAGAGAGAGAGAACTAGAGAGAGAGAGAGAGAGAGAGAGAGAGAGAGAGAGAGAGAGAGAGAGAGAGAGAGAGAGAGAGAGAACTAGAGAGAGAGAGAGAGAGAGAGAGAGAACTAGAGAGAGAGAACTAGAGAGAGAGAGAGAGAGAGAGAGAAGAGAGAGAGAGAGAGAACGTTAGAATCAGAGACAGAGAACTAGAGAGAGAGAGAGAGAACGTTAGAATCAGAGACAGAGAACTAGAGAGAGAGAGAGAGAACGTTAGAATCAGAGACAGAGAACTAGAGAGAGAGAGAGAAGAGAACTAGAGAGAACTAGAGAGAGAGAGAGAGAGTTAGAGAACTAGAGAAGAGAGAGAGAGAGAGAGAACTAGAGATCAGAGAGAGACTAGAGAACGAGAATCAGAGACAGAGAACTAGAGAGAGAGAGAGAGAACGTTAGAATCAGAGACAGAGAACTAGAGAGAGAGAGAGAGAGAGAGAGAACTAGAGAGAGAGAGAGAGAGAGAGAGAGAGAGACAGAGAACTAGAGAGAGAGAGAGAGAACGTTAGAATCAGAGACAGAGAACTAGAGAGAGAGAGACAGAGAACGTTAGAATCAGAGACAGAGAACTAGAGAGAGAGAGAGAGAACGTTAGAATCAGAGACAGAGAACTAGAGAGAGAGAGAGAGAACTAGAGAGAGAGAGAGAAGAGAGAGAGAGAGAGAGAACTAGAGAGAGAGAGAGAGAGAGAGAGAGAGAACTAGAGAGAGAGAGAGAGAGAACTAGAGAGAGAGAGAACTAGAGAGAGAGAGAGAGAGAACTAGAGAGAGAGAGAGACTAGAGAGAGAGAGAGAGAGAAGAGAGAGAGAGAACTAGAGAGAGAGAGAGAGAGAGAGAGAACTAGAGAGAGAAGAGAGAGAGAGAGAGAGAACTAGAGAGAGAGAGAACGTTAGAATCAGAGACAGAGAACTAGAGAGAGAGAGAGAGAACGTTAGAATCAGAGACAGAGAACTAGAGAGAGAGAGAGAGAACGTTAGAATCAGAGACAGAGAACTAGAGAGAGAGAGAGAGAACGTTAGAATCAGAGACAGAGAACTAGAGAGAGAGAGAGAGAACGTTAGAATCAGAGACAGAGAACTAGAGAGAGAGAGAGAGAACGTTAGAATCAGAGACAGAGAACTAGAGAGAGAGAGAGAGAACGTTAGAATCAGAGACAGAGAACTAGAGAGAGAGAGAGAGAACGTTAGAATCAGAGACAGAGAACTAGAGAGAGAGAGAGAGAGAGTTAGAATCAGAGACAGAGAACTAGAGAGAGAGAGAGAGAGAGAGAGAGAGAGACTAGAGAGAGAGAGAACTAGAATCAGAGACAGAGAACTAGAGAGAGAGAGAACGTTAGAATCAGAGACAGAGAACTAGAGAGAGAGAGAGAGAAGTTAGAACTCAGAGAGAGAGAGAGAGAAGAGAGAAGAGAGAGAGAGAGAGAGAACTAGAGAGAGAGAGAACTAGAGAGAGAGAGAGAACTAGAGAGAGAGAGAGAACTAGAGAGAGAGAGAGAGAACTAGAGAGAGAGAACTAGAGATCAGAGAGAGAGAACTAGAGAGAGAGAGAGAACTAGAGAGAGAGAGAGAACTAGAGAGAGAGAGAGAGAACTAGAGAGAGAGAGAGAGAACTAGAGAGAGAGAGAGAGAACTAGAGAGAGAGAGAACTAGAGAGAGAGAGAGAGAACTAGAGAGAGAGAGAACTAGAGAGAGAGAGAGAACTAGAGAGAGAGAGAACTAGAGAGAGAGAGAGAACTAGAGAGAGAGAGAGAACTAGAGAGAGAGAGAGAGAACTAGAGAGAGAGAGAGAGAACTAGAGAGAGAGAGAGAGAACTAGAGAGAGAGAGAGAGAACTAGAGAGAGAGAGAGAGAACTAGAGAGAGAGAGAGAGAACTAGAGAGAGAGAGAGAACTAGAGAGAGAGACAGAGAACTAGAGAGAGAGACAGAGAACGTTAGAATCAGAGACAGAGAACTAGAGAGAGAGAGAGAACTAGAGAGAGAGACAGAGAACTAGAGAGAGAGAGAGAGAACGTTAGAATCAGAGACAGAGAACTAGAGAGAGAACTAGAGAGAGAGAGAACTAGAGAGAGAGAGAGAGAAGAGAAGAGAGAGAGAGAGAACTAGAGAGAGAGAACTAGAGAGAGAGAGAACTAGAGAGAGAGAGAGAACTAGAGAGAGAGAGACGTTAGAATCAGAGACAGAGAACTAGAGAGAGAGAGAACTAGAGAGAGAGAGAACTAGAGAGAGAGAGAACTAGAGAGAGAGAGAGAGAACTAGAGAGAGAGAGAGAGAACTAGAGAGAGAGAGAGAGAGAGAGAGAGAACTAGAGAGAGAGAACTAGAGAGAACTAGAGAGAGAGAGAACAGAGAACTAGAGAGAGAGAGAATCAGAGACAGAGAACTAGAGAGAGAGAGAGAATCAGAGACAGAGAACTAGAGAGAGAGAGAGAGAACGTTAGAATCAGAGACAGAGAACTAGAGAGAGAGAGAGAGAACTAGAGAGAGAGAGAACTAGAGAGAGAGAGAGAGAACTAGAGAGAGAGAGAACTAGAGAGAGAGAGAGAACTAGAGAGAGAGAGAACTAGAGAGAGAGAGAGAACTAGAGAGAGAGAGAGAGAACTAGAGAGAGAGAGAGAACTAGAGAGAGAGAGAGAGAACTAGAGAGAGAGAGAACTAGAGAGAGAACTAGAGAGACAGAGAGAACTAGAGAGAGAGAGAGAACTAGAGAGAGAGAGAGAGAACTAGAGAGAGAGAGAACTAGAGAGAGAGAGAACTAGAGAGAGAGAACTAGAGAGAGAGAGAGAGAACTAGAGAGAGAGAGAGAGAACTAGAGAGAGAGAGAACTAGAGAGAGAGAGAGAGAACTAGAGAGAGAGAGAGAACTAGAGAGAGAACTAGAGAGAGAGAGAGAGAACTAGAGAGAGAGAGAGAACTAGAGAGAGAGAGAGAGAACTAGAGAGAGAGAGAGAGAACTAGAGAGAGAGAGAACTAGAGAGAGAGACAGAGAACTAGAGAGAGAGAGAGAGAACGTTAGAATCAGAGACAGAGAACTAGAGAGAGAGACAGAGAACTAGAGAGAGAGAGAGAGAACTAGAGAGAGAGAGAGAACTAGAGAGAGAGAGAGAGAACTAGAGAGAGAGAGAGAACTAGAGAGAGAGAGAGAGAACTAGAGAGAGAGAGAGAGAACTAGAGAGAGAGAGAGAGAGAGAGAGAGAACTAGAGAGAGAGAGAGAACTAGAGAGAGAGAGAACTAGAGAGAGAGAGAGAGAACTAGAGAGAGAGAGAGAACTAGAGAGAGAGAAGAGAACTAGAGAGAGAGACAGAGAACTAGAGAGAGAGAGAACTAGAGAGAGAGAGAACTAGAGAGAGAGAGAACTAGAGAGAGAGAGAGAGAACTAGAGAGAGAGAGAGAGAACGTTAGAATCAGAGACAGAGAATCAGAGAGAGAAGTTAGAACTAGAGAGAGAGAACTAGAGAGAGAGAGAGAACTAGAGAGAGAGAGAGACTAGAGAGAGAGAACTAGAGAGAGAGACTAGAGAGAGAGAGAACTAGAGAGAGAGAGAGAGAGAGAGAGAGAGAGACTAGAGAAGAGAGAGAGAACTAGAGAGACAGAGAACTAGAGAGAGAGAGAGAGAGAGAGAGAACTAGAGAGAGAGAGAGAGAGAGAGAGAACTAGAGAGAGAGAGAGAGAGAGAGAGAGAGAGAGAACTAGAGAGAGAGAGAACGTTAGAATCAGAGACAGAGAACTAGAGAGAGAGAGAGAGAACGTTAGAATCAGAGACAGAGAACTAGAGAGAGAGAGAGAGAACGTTAGAATCAGAGACAGAGAACTAGAGAGAGAGAGAGAGAACTAGAGAGAAGAGAGAGAGAGAGAGAGAACTAGAGAGAGAGAGAGAGAGAGAGAGAACTAGAGAGAGAGAACTAGAGAGAGAGAGAGAACTAGAGAGAGAGAACTAGAGAGAGAGAGAGAACTAGAGAGAGAGAGAACGTTAGAGAGAGAGAGAACTAGAGAGAGAACTAGAGAGAGAACTAGAGAGAACTAGAGAGAGAGAGAACTAGAGAGAGAGAGAGAGAGAGAGAGAGAGAGAAGAGAGAGAGACTAGAGAGAGAGAGAGAGAGAGAGAGAACTAGAGAGAGAGAGAACGTTAGAATCAGAGACAGAGAACTAGAGAGAGAGAGAGAACGTTAGAATCAGAGACAGAGAACTAGAGAGAGAGAGAGAGAACGTTAGAATCAGAGACAGAGAACTAGAGAGAGAGAGAGAGAACGTTAGAATCAGAGACAGAGAACTAGAGAGAGAGAGAGAGAACGTTAGAATCAGAGACAGAGAACTAGAGAGAGAGAGAGAGAGAGAGAACTAGAGAGAGAGAGAGAGAGAACTAGAGAGAGAGAGAGAGAGAGAGAGAACTAGAGAGAGAGAGAGAGAGAGAGAACTAGAGAGAGACAGAGAACGTTAGAATCAGAGACAGAGAACTAGAGAGAGAGAGAGAGAGAGAACGTTAGAATCAGAGACAGAGAACTAGAGAGAGAGAGAACTAGAGAGAGAGAGAGAGAGAGAGAGAGAGAGAGAGAGAGAGAGAGAGAACTAGAGAGAGAGAGAGAACTAGAGAGAGAGAGAGAGAAGAGAACTAGAGAGAGAGAGAGAGAGAGAGAGAGAACTAGAGAGAGAGAGAGAACTAGAGAGAGAGAGAACTAGAGAGAGAGAACTAGAGAGAGAGAACTAGAGAGAGAGAGAGAGACAGAGAACGTTAGAATCAGAGACAGAGAACTAGAGAGAGAGAAGAGAACTAGAGACAGAGAACTAGAGAGAGAGAGAGAGAAGAGAGAGAGAACTAGAGAGAGAGAGAGAGAAGAGAGAAGAGAGAACTAGAGAGAGAGAGAACTAGAGAGAGAGAGAACTAGAGTTAGAAGAGAGAGAGAGAACTAGAGAGAGAGAGAGAGAAGTTAGAATCAGAGACAGAGAACTAGAGAGAGAGAGAGAGAACGTTAGAATCAGAGACAGAGAACTAGAGAGAGAGAGAGAGAACGTTAGAATCAGAGACAGAGAACTAGAGAGAGAGAGAGAGAACGTTAGAATCAGAGACAGAGAACTAGAGAGAGAGAGAGAGAGAGAACGTTAGAATCAGAGACAGAGAACTAGAGAGAGAGAGAGAGAACGTTAGAATCAGAGACAGAGAACTAGAGAGAGAGAGAGAGAGAACTAGAGAGTTAGAAGAGAGAGACAGAGAACTAGAGAGAGAGAGAGAGAGAAGAGAACTAGAGACAGAGAACTAGAGAGAGAGAGAGAGAACGTTAGAATCAGAGACAGAGAACTAGAGAGAGAGAGAGAACGTTAGAATCAGAGACAGAGAACTAGAGAGAGAGAGAGAGAACGTTAGAATCAGAGACAGAGAACTAGAGAGAGAGAGAGAGAACTAGAGAGAGAGAGAGAGAGAGAGAGAGAGAACTAGAGAGAGAGAACTAGAGAGAGAGAGAACTAGAGAGAGAGAGAGAGAACTAGAAGAGAGAGAGAGAGAGAGAACTAGAGAGAGAGAGAGAGAGAGAGAACTAGAGAGAGAGAGAACTAGAGAGAGAGAGAACGTTAGAATCAGAGACAGAGAACTAGAGAGAGAGAGAGAGAACTAGAAGAGAGACAGAGAACTAGAGAGAGAGAGAACTAGAGAGAGAGAGAACTAGAGAGAGAGAACTAGAGAGAGAGAGAGAGAGACAGAGAACGTTAGAATCAGAGACAGAGAACTAGAGAGAGAGAACGTTAGAATCAGAGACAGAGAACTAGAGAGAGAGAGAGAGAGACAGAGAAGAGAGAGAGAGACGTTAGAGAGAGAGAACTAGAGAGAGAGAGAGAGAGACGTTAGAAGAGAGAGAGAGAGAACTAGAGAGAGAGAGAAGAACTAGTTAGAATCAGAGAGAGAGAGACTAGAGAGAGAGAGAGAACTAGAGAGAGAGAGAGAGAGAGAGAGAGAGAGAGAGAGAGAGAGAGAGAGAACTAGAGAGAGAGAGAGAACTAGAGAGAGAGAGAACTAGAGAGAGAGAGAGAGAGAGAGAGAAGAGAGAGAGAGAGAGAGAGAGAGAACTAGAGAGAGAGAGAACGTTAGAATCAGAGACAGAGAACTAGAGAGAGAGAGAGAGAACGTTAGAATAGAGAGAGAGAACAGAGAGAGAGAGAGAGAACGTTAGAATCAGAGACAGAGAACTAGAGAGAGAGAGAGAGAACGTTAGAATCAGAGACAGAGAACTAGAGAGAGAGAGAGAGAACGTTAGAATCAGAGACAGAGAACTAGAGAGAGAGAGAACGTTAGAATCAGAGACAGAGAACTAGAGAGAGAGAACGTTAGAATCAGAGACAGAGAACTAGAGAGAGAGAGAGAACGTTAGAATCAGAGACAGAGAACTAGAGAGAGAGAGAGAGAGAACTAGAGAGAGAGAGAGAGAGAGAAGAGAGAGAGAGAGAGAGAGAGAACTAGAGAGAGAGAGAGAGAGAGAGAGAACTAGAGAGAGAGAGAGAGAGACAGAGAACTAGAGAGAGAGAGAGAGAACGTTAGAATCAGAGACAGAGAACTAGAGAGAGAGAGAGAGAACGTTAGAATCAGAGACAGAGAACTAGAGAGAGAGAGAGAGAACTAGAGAGAGAGAGAACTAGAGAGAGAGAGAGAGAACTAGAGAGAGAGAGAACTAGAGAGAGAGAGAGAAGAGAGAGAGAGAGAGAACTAGAGAGAGAGAGAACTAGAGAGAGAGAGAGAACTAGAGAGAGAGAGAGAACTAGAGAGAGAGAGAAGAGAGAGAGAGAGAGAACTAGAGAGAGAGAGAGAACTAGAGAGAGAGAGAGAGAACTAGAGAGAGAGAGAGAGAACTAGAGAGAGAGAGAACTAGAGAGAGAGAGAGAGAAGAGAGAGAGAGAGAGAACTAGAGAGAGAGAGAGAGAACTAGAGAGACAGAGAACTAGAGAGAGACAGAGAACTAGAGAGAGAGAGAGAACTAGAGAGACAGAGAACTAGAGAGAGAAGAGAGAACTAGAGAGAGAGAGAGAACTAGAGAGAGAGAGAGAGAACTAGAGATCAGAGACAGAGAACTAGAGAGAGAGAGAGAACGAGAGAGAGAGACAGAGAACTAGAGAGAGAGAGAGAGAACGTTAGAATCAGAGACAGAGAACTAGAGAGAGAGACAGAGAACTAGAGAGAGAGAGAGAGAGAACTAGAGAGAGAGAGAGAGAACTAGAGAGAGAGAGAACTAGAGAGAGAGAGAGAGAACTAGAGAGAGAGAGAGAACTAGAGAGAGAGAGAGAACTAGAGAGAGAGAGAACTAGAGAGAGAGAGAGAGAACTAGAGAGAGAGAGAGAACTAGAGAGAGAGAGAGAGAACTAGAGAGAGAGAGAGAGAACTAGAGAGAGAGAGAGAGAACTAGAGAGAGAGACAACTAGAGAGAGAGACAGAGAACTAGAGAGAGAGAGAGAGAACGTTAGAATCAGAGACAGAGAACTAGAGAGAGAGAGAACTAGAGAGAGAGAGAACTAGAGAGAGAGAGAGAGAACTAGAGAGAGAGAGAACTAGAGAGAGAGAGAACTAGAGAGAGAGAGAGAGAACTAGAGAGAGAGAGAGAGAACGTTAGAATCAGAGACAGAGAACTAGAGAGAGAGAGAGAGAACTAGAGAGAGAGAGAGAGAGAGAGAGAGAGAACTAGAGAGAGAGAGAGAGAACTAGAGAGAGAGAGAGAGAACTAGAGAGAGAGAGAGAGAGAGAACTAGAGAGAGAGAGAGAGAGAGAACTAGAGAGAGAGAGAGAACTAGAGAGAGAGAACTAGAGAGAGAGAGAGAGAGAGAGAGAACTAGAGAGAGAGAGAACGTTAGAATCAGAGACAGAGAACTAGAGAGAGAGAGAGAGAGAACG
>NW_025751042.1:12500-16707 GCF_021184085.1 Oncorhynchus gorbuscha
AGAGAGAGAGAACTAGAGAGAGAGAGAGGAGAGAGAGAGAGAGAGAACTAGAGAGAGACTAGAACTAGAGAACTAGAGAGAGAGAGAACTAGAGAGAGAGAGAGAACGTTAGAATCAGAGACAGAGAACTAGAGAGAGAGAGACAGAGAACTAGAGAGAGAGAGAGAGAGAGAGAGAGAGAGAAGAGAGAGAGAACTAGAAGAGAGAGAGAGAGAGAGAACTAGAGAGAGAGAGAGAGAACGAGAACTGTGAGACAGAGAGAGAGAGAGAGAGAGAACGTAGAGAGAGAGAGAACTAGAGAGAGAGAGAGAGAGAGAACTAGAAGAGAGACAGAGAACTAGAGAGAGAAGAGAGAGAGAGAACTAGAGAGACAGAGAACTAGAGAGACAGAGAACGTTAGAATCAGAGACAGAGAACTAGAGAGAGAGAGAGAGAACGTTAGAATCAGAGACAGAGAACTAGAGAGAGAGAGAGAACGTTAGAGAGACAGAGAACTAGAGAGAGAGAGAACGTTAGAATAGAGACAGAGAACTAGAGAGAGAGAGAGAACTAGAGACAGAGAACTAGAGAGAGAGAGAAGACTAGAGAGAGAGAGAGAACTAGACTAGAGAGAGAGAGAGAGAGAACTAGAGAGAGAGAGAGAACTAGAGAGAGAGACAGAGAACTAGAGAGAGAGAGAGAACTAGAGAGAGAGAGAGAGAACTAGAAGAGAGAGAGAGAACTAGAGAGAGAGAGAAGAGAAGACTAGAGAGAGAGAGAGAGAACTAGAGAGAGAGAGAACTAGAGAGAGAGAGAGAGAACTAGAGAGAACTAGAGAGAGAGAGAACTAGAGAGAGAGAGAACTAGAGAACTAGAACTAGAGAGAGAGAGAACTAGAGAGAGAGAGAACTAGAGAGAGAGAGAGAGAACTAGAGAGAGAGAGAGAACTAGAGAGAGAGAGAACTAGAGAGAGAGAGAGAGAACTAGAGAGAGAGAGAGAGAACTAGAGAGAGAGACAGAGAACTAGAGAGAGAGAGAGAGAACGTTAGAATCAGAGACAGAGAACTAGAGAGAGAGACAGAGAACTAGAGAGAGAGAGAGAGAGAACGTTAGAATCAGAGACAGAGAACTAGAGAGAGAGACAGAGAACAGAGAACTAGAGAGAGAGAGAGAGAACTAGAGAGAGAGAGAGAGAACTAGAGAGAGAGAGAAGAAGAGAGAGAGAGAGAACTAGAGAGAGAGAGAGAACTAGAGAGAGAGAGAGAGAACTAGAGAGAGAGAGAGAGAGAACAGAGAGAGAGAGAGAGAGAGAGACATAAGAGAGAGACAGAGAACTATAGAGAGAGAGAGAGAAACTAGAATCAGAGAGAGAGAGAGAGACTAGAGAGAGAGAGAGAACTAGAGAGAGAGAGAACTAGAGAGAGAGAGAACTAGAGAGAGAGAGAGAGAACTAGAGAGAGAGAGAGAACTAGAGAGACAGAGAACTAGAGAGAGAGAGACAGAGAACTAGAGAGAGAGAGAGAACTAGAGAGAGAGAGAGAGAACTAGAGAGAGAGAGAACTAGAGAGAGAACTAGAGAGAGAGACAGAGAACTAGAGAGAGAGAGAGAGAACGTTAGAATCAGAGACAGAGACAGAGAACTAGGAACTAGAGAGACAGAGAACCAGAGAGAGAGAGAACTAGAGAGAGAGAGAGAGAGAGAGAGAGAACTAGAGAGAGAGAGAGAGAGAGAGAGAGAACTAGAGAGAGAGAGAACTAGAGAGAGAGAGAGAGAGAGAGAGAACTAGAGAGAGAGAGAGAGAGAGAGAGAGAGAACTAGAGAGAGAGAGAGAACTAGAGAGAGAGAGAACTAGAGAGAGAGAGAGAGAGCGTTAGAATCAGAGACAGAGAACTAGAGAGAGAGAGAGAGAACGTTAGAATCAGAGACAGAGAACTAGAGAGAGAGAGAGAGAACTAGAGAGAGAGAGAACTAGAGAGAGAGAGAGAGAACTAGAGAGAGAGAGAACTAGAGAGAGAGAGAGAACTAGAGAGAGAGAGAGAACTAGAGAGAGAGAGAGAACTAGAGAGAGAGAGAGAACTAGAGAGAGAGAGAGAACTAGAGAGAGAGAGAGAGAGAGAACTAGAGAGAGAGAGAACTAGAGAGAGAGAGAGAGAGAGAACTAGAGAGAGAGAGAGAACTAGAGAGAGAGAGAGAGAACTAGAGAGAGAGAGAGAGAACTAGAGAGAGAGAGAACTAGAGAGAGAGAGAGAGAACTAGAGAGAGAGAGAGAACTAGAGAGAGAGAGAGAGAACTAGAGAGAGAGAGAGAGAACTAGAGAGAGAGAGAGACTAGAGAGAGAGAGAGAACTAGAGAGAGAGAGAGAGAACTAGAGAGAGAGAGAACTAGAGAGAGAGAGAGAGAACTAGAGAGAGAGAGAACTAGAGAGAGAGAGAGAGAACTAGAGAGAGAGAGAGAACTAGAGAGAGAGAGAGAGAACTAGAGAGAGAGAGAGAGAACTAGAGAGAGAGAGAGAACTAGAGAGAGAGACAGAGAACTAGAGAGAGAGAGAGAGAGAACGTTAGAATCAGAGACAGAGAACTAGAGAGAGAGACAGAGAACTAGAGAGAGAGAGAGAGAACTAGAGAGAGAGAGAGAGAACTAGAGAGAGAGAGAGAACTAGAGAGAGAGAGAGAACTAGAGAGAGAGAGAGAGAACTAGAGAGAGAGAGAGAGAACTAGAGAGAGAGAGAGAGAACTAGAGAGAGAGAGAACTAGAGAGAGAGAGAGAACTAGAGAGAGAGAGAGAGAACTAGAGAGAGAGAGAGAGAACTAGAGAGAGAGAGAGAGAACTAGAGAGAGAGAGAGAACTAGAGAGAGAGACAGAGAACTATAGAGAGAGAGAGAGAACGTTAGAATCAGAGACAGAGAACTAGAGAGAGAGACAGAGAACTAGAGAGAGAGAGAACTAGAGAGAGAGAGAACTAGAGAGAGAGAGAACTAGAGAGAGAGAGAGAGAACTAGAGAGAGAGAGAGAGACTAGAGAGAGAGAGAGAACTGAGAGAGAGAGAGAGAGAGAACTAGAGAGAGAGAGAGAACTAGAGAGAGAGAGAGAACAGAGAGAGAGAGAGAGAACTAGAGAGAGAAGAGAGAACTAGAGAGAGAGACAGAGAACTAGAGAGAGAGAGAGAGACGTTAGAATCTAGAGACAGAGAACTAGAGAGAGAGACAGAGAACTAGAGAGAGAGAGAACTAGAGAGAGAGAGAACTAGAGAGAGAGAGAACTAGAGAGAGAGAGAGAACTAGAGAGAGAGAACTAGAGAGAGAGACAGAGAACTAGAGAGAGAGAGAACTAGAGAGAGAGAGAACTAGAGAGAGAGAGAACTAGAGAGAGAGAGAGAGAACTAGAGAGAGAGAGAGAGAACTGAGAGAGAGAGAGAACTGAGAGAGAGAAGAGAACTAGAGAGAGAGAGAACTAGAGAGAGAGACAGAGAACTAGAGAGAGAGAGAGAGAACTAGAGAGAGAGAGAGAACTAGAGAGAGAGACAGAGAACTAGAGAGAGAGACAGAGAACTAGAGAGAGAGAGAGAGAGAACGTAGAGAGAGAGAGAACTAGAGAGAGAGACAGAGAGAACAGAGTAGAGAGAGAGAGAGAACTAGAGAGAGAGAGAACTAGAGAGAGAGACAGAGAACTAGAGAGAGAGAGAGAACTAGAGAGAGAGACAGAGAACTAGAGAGAGAGAGAGAGAACTAGAGAGAGAGAGAGAACTAGAGAGAGAGAGAGAACTAGAGAGAGAGAGAGACGAGAGAGAGAGAACTAGAGAGAGAGAGAGAGCTAGAGAGAACTAGAGAGAGAGAACTAGAGAGAGAGAGAGAGAGAACTAGAGAAGAGAGAGAGAACTAGAGAGAGAGAGAGAGAGCTAGAGAGAGAGAGAGAGAGAACTAGAGAGAGAGAGAGAACTAGAGAGAGAGAGACTGAGAGAGAGAGAGAGCTAGAGAGAGAGACGTTAGAATCAGAGACAGAGAACTAGAGAGAGAGAGAGAGAGAGAGAGAGACGTTGAGAACTCGAGAGACAGAGAACTAGAGAGAGAGAGAGAGAGAGAGAGAACTAGAGAGAGAGAGAGAGAGAGCGTTAGAATCAGAGAGAGAGAACTAGAGAGAGAGAGAGAGAGAGAGAACTAGAGAGAGAGAGAGAGAGAGAACTAGAGAGAGAGAGAACTAGAGAGAGAGAGAGAACTAGAGAGAGAGAGA